>NC_064634.1:257287349-257588265 GCF_023864275.1 Schistocerca cancellata
TACTTAAAGCTAACTAACCTAAGAATAACACACACATCAGTGACCGAGGCAGGATTCGAACCTGCGACCGTTGCAGCAGCGCGGTTCCGGCCTGAAGCGCCTAGACCCACTCGGCCACAGTGGTCGGCATGTTGCTATCCCATGACTTCTCAGTATATTGTAGAAATTCCAAGAACTTAGGTTCCAAGAATAGCCGGGCAGCATATTACATCATCTCACAGAAATTATATTTCACATATACGACTACTGCCTCCTGCTCCCGCTGCGCACCATTCACTAATTTGTTACGCAGGAGGTGAAAACGGTAGTGGTATCAGAGGCACCCTCTGTCACACACCAAAGTGTAGATTTTTGTGTATGGATTTTAATGTAGATCAAGATGCTTTGGACTACAGACTAGGAACACACAAATAACGTGTGTTGCCGTTATTGTCATTGCATCACGCCTCCCGAGCCTACTACCAGGAGATCTCTGTTTATAAGATTGACGCTCCACGACTATTTCAGCCTGTTACAGTGACTCCTGCTGCCTCTTCCGTTTTTCATATTTCTAATAACTACGTCACGTCAGTCTAGCGCAGTGATCAACACGCTGCGGCCCGCGGTCCGCATGCGGCCCTTGTATTAATTTTATAATACTGTACGTGTAGCAAGTAACAGCCGAGTCGAAAATGGTCAACTGTCATTGAGAGCTTTTCCTTCTCAATAACAAGCATAATACTTACAGAGATAGTAATATCTTAGGAGGTGTTTTATTTTAACTGACGTTGGTGAACTCGGCCGTAAGCTAAGCTAAATTAGCTGCTTACGTCAGGGACAGAGGCGAAAGTGACGCGGGGTTAGAGGCTGTGTGAGGGGAAATTTTTTACTTTTATTTCCCTGTGCTGACAGCTCATGGGCATGACTGTTTCGAAGCGATCAGCACTCCTATGATATGACTTTCAAACAGAGGAATATGGACTAATGAATGTGCATTAAAGAGTAGATGATCTTCAAATCCAGTACACGTTTGTAAGGAACTTGACTTTCAATATTAAGGCTGTTGTAATACAATGCAACGAGTAGAAGAAAAATGACACTCAATACACTTACTAAGCATACGTGACCATGTCTCGTACTGCATAATACATTTGAACGTAAGTACTATTGCTGTTATTGTCCGATTAATCATCTGCTAACACAGGAAGTATAAAAATACTTCGCCGGGCTATTGCAGTGTCACAGCTTTGGCGTCACTGAGAGTGCAATGTGACAATGTGACAATGTGAAACGGAGATCAATCGACAAGAACGATTCTGAATGCTGACTACTTTTAACGGTCGACCGGCGGCCAACCTATCGTCTCCTCACTTTTGGAGACGTATAACATTTAATTTACATAAGCTAGCAGTTATTAATAAGATCGGTACATACGAGGTTCAAGGTCCTACCTAACGACGACAGCGTTAGCTATTGAGCAGACAAGATTGATGACCATCGCTCTGCTGCTTGTATTCCACGTCACACTAATATAATTCACTGTTCTCATGGTCCCTCCCAATAAGTCACTTCCCAAATTCTTTCACTCACTGCGATCAAACTTTCTTCTCGCTAATATTAAATCACCACTTGTAACGCCAGGAGCACTTTCTTAAGGTGTGAAGTTTCAGCTAAATTCTCCGTAAGGGACGCCACACCCTTTCGTAAACGGGACAAATAGCTATATTAGGTCAGAGCTTTGTAATTCTTACCGTGGTTGTCATAAGAGAGATAACTGTATATTTGGAACGACCTAACGCACTTCTTGATTCGTCTTTGTAATTTCCAATCGGAGTTTTATGAGTAAATTGCTGCGCCTCTTCGCTACGGTGTATGACACTGAATGGGAGCATTTCAGTGACGCTAACTGAGCAGGACGGTTTCTGTCAGCAAAATTCTTCTGGATGTCAGACCAAATTTTCAGTGCGTAAAATTCTCAGACTTTACGGCCATTGAAATTGGCGTTCCTCAGGGTCTTTTTCCTAACTGACAATTGTAAAAGCGCCCTGACGAGCACCATTTGCAACAGTGGGCGAAACGTTGGAGAATTTTAGCCGCTGACAATCCGGTGACATACGCACAAGAATTTTATTGACACTGACAACGGGCGCAGAAACCTGCTCTTTCATTAAACCTATGGCTGTTCGCGCAATTCTCCTCTCAGTCTTTTTTTTATATTATCAGTGTACTATCTTCATTTCTAATAATTAAAAGAAACATGTAAACATTCTATCAGACTAACATTTTGAAACTAATTGCACATTTTTATAGATGTTCTCAGCAGAGATGGATACTGCATCGCTGCCATCTCAACCTACCCCTGACAGGCAACAGCAACACTTAACGATAAAACAAAATTTAAAATTTGTGTATTTTTGTGCTTGTGATGCATCATCAAAGGAAAGATACCGCGGTACTAGCCTTCTTGAAAGCGCAGTTCATGTATTCGAGTTATGACGTTATGGAGAAACAGAAAATATTAATCTTGGTAGCAGCTGGGAAATAGTTGGCTGCCCCTGCAGAATATATAACTCACAAGCGGTCACATTATTTTGTGAGCTATAATGGAGGTTACCAGGTACTTGTTTCATCCCGTCGGACATGTCTCTTAGTTGTTAAATCTTCGGATTGTATGGATGTAGAAATTGAAACCTGATCGACGAAAGTCTTCGACACATGCCAGTTCCTTTGTTAAGGTTTACATTTGACAAAGATTATCTTTTAATATCACGCCTTATTTTCACGATGTTTATGTCATTCGCCACGTTCGATCTGTCAGAAAGACTCCGAGGGACCAGGAACACATATAAAGACGACCAAAGTATCTCTGGACTTAACATTATCAGAGAAAATGTTTCATAGGCCATGACGATACATCTGACCAGATTCACCAGTAACTAAAATAAGACGACGAGATACCCTTCATTTTATGTCTCTCATCATAATCGTACTTCAATATATTACGTACCTGAGGATTCCTTGTTGACTATCTACGCACGGCAGTACATCTTTGCACACTTTCTAGTCATTTTTGAGCCCAACAGATTTCTCCACGACCGATTCCCTCTTGATTTTCAGATTCGCCATCAACATCGGAAGAATCTCGAGCTGCGAGTAGCACCGCTGAGGCCAACAGCTGACAGTCGAGGATAACGTTGTCTTCCCCAGAGAGAAGACCCGGCAGCACTGGTGGGCGTTGGACATTTCGTAGCAGCGGTCGCTGCCGTTGGCATATCAGTCGTGCTGGACCAAGGGCAGGTATCGGCAACCAGAGTCACACCTGCACCAGCATCAAGAGGAAGCCAGTCAGCGAGAAACACGCCGCGTATGTCCATAAGAACTCTCTCAGTTGGAAGGTCCTTACCGCAGCCCAAGCCCTGCAAAGACATCAGCGCGTCCAGACGGAGTACAAGGGCGCAGTAGAGCAGTGATGACACCGCTGCCGATTGTGAATGTGTTGGTCAAGACAAGAGTCGCCTCCTCCATCTACCGTCACGCGAAACACACCGCCAGTGCGTCCTCCACACAGGTCGCCAGGTCCATTGAGAAGACGAGGACACCATAGTCTCGGAAGAGCCACGAGCCGTTGAAGGTCCACACCCCTCCTAGGTACAGCAACCGGATGCTCATCTAGAGCACCGATCGTCCACTGTCTTGCCAGGACAGACGCTGTCCCCAGGCACTATCGTTCGTTTCCCGGACATTTCACTTACCGCCGAACACGAATGACGCTAACACACCTGCTGCTGTATTTTGAATGGAGTTGCGAAAGTGACTGCACTGGAAGCCAAAGGTATTGGCGAGAGAGACGGTGCAAGGCCACCGAATTCACTTAAGAAATCAATGTAGAACATGGCGTGAATATAAATATGCAAACCGCAGTTTAAATTTTCATTTGAAATTGCAGCTGTCGTCGCGAGATGTGAATTATGCAGGTGCACTGCAGGTGACGAACTCACATATTTATTTCTTGACTACATAATATAAACAATCTTAAGACATAAACAAAAGTAAAAGTTCGAGACTGTACAGTAGGTCAATGGTACATTCAACTCTCTTGCTACATGCGATATTTAAAAATGATGGCACTTCAGTTTACGTAACTGCGTAATTTTCCACTAGAGTACGCCTTCTCAAGCTGCCCGGAAGTTGCAAAACTGAGTGCCGGAACGGCACTCGAATCCATGCGTGGGCAGTTCAGTTGGTAGACCACTTCGCTTGCGATGCTCTTCCAGGAGAAAAGAAATCCATAATCTCTGAAAACGTATTTAGCAACTTTTAAATTGTGTATTGAGTGAAACATTGTTGCGAGTAGCGAAATAAAATATTTTTTACTACCTATATGTGCATACATTTATATAGATAAAAGGAAATTAAACATCCTTCATCTCTTCAATGAAGGGTCTACAATAATTGCCAAACGACTGTCCGGTCAGTAAGTCGATCACTTAACAGCGTGTTTGATGCCTTATTTACGACCCTGGAGTCGTATTCAGGAGGAAAACTATACAAATTGCAATTTAGGTTTACTACTGTTTAGCTAAATCGCATAGGCAAATTATCTGCTGTTTTCTTCGTAAGAGAACACAACCGATTTCGTCACGCGCTCTTCCCCGATACGAACTTTCTCTCAGATTTCAACAACCGCGTCATCGAAGACATGTTAATTATTAATATTTCTTTCTACATTTCGGCCATTTACGTGAAAATTCGTATTAGTGTCTTTTAAAAGGTAAACAGACGATGATGTTAACAACAAGCATTCAAAGGTTTTGAGATGCTGCAAAGTACAGAAAGTACAGAAAAGTACACGCTTTCTACATTTTGTCATATTTCTCGCCCTGCATTCGGTCTCCTCTCTGTCTCTATCTCTCTCTCTCCCACTCCCTCCTTCCCTCCCACCCTCCCTCTCTCTCTCCCTCTTTCTTTCTCACTCACACATTCGCACACACGCACACACACAGACACAGACACACACACACACACACACACACACACACACACACACACACACAGGCATAGATGGACACACACACAAGCGTGCAATCATGCGCGCACCCACATTCCTCCGCCGTTAAATTCGTTAGCCTTCTATTCACCCTCTCTTTTGTTTTATCCACAGCGTTACCCTCTTTACATGCTCCGGGGACAGGCTCCAGCGTGCATCTATTCGTCGTATGAAATTGTTTTTAAAAAATCATAAAATAATATTTCAATAGGACGCGACCCATATCTGAACATATATCCCGAAGTATACTTTCTTCCTGCGACACCCCCCGGATCACCGGCTGCCCAATGTGAAGCATCACGAATTGAAAGCGTGGTGTTCGACATAAACCATCCATAGGCTCTGTACACCCACTGGTTTGAAACATAAGGTATTCTAGAGAACATTCGAGAAATCTGATACTAGTGCCCATTTGAATATGCCCCAAGCACCATCGGCCAATTCTAATACTACCTTTTTCTGTGAATTTGACTCGCTTTTCGTTTTTAGTTACATAGTACGAGGGCTGTCCAGAAAGTAAGTTACGATCGGTCGCGAAATGGAAACGACTATGAAAATCCGATAAAGCTTTGCAGAGATGTGTTGGGCAGTGTCTCTAGTATGGCTCTAGGTAGAATTATGTCGCTCTTTTCATTCCTGAGCTCTTAGTGAGCGCGTAAAGATGTTATAGAAAATAGTGTCTCCCGCCAAGTACGAGGGCATGGTGAGAATTTTCTCCTGAAGATATGCAACCAACGTCACATAACTGTCGTGCGGTTTCTTCTTCAAGACAATTCTCAGCCTCATTCTGCAGGGGCAATGAAGATGTTCCTGCATCGTTTCAATTGGAAATGTTTGGTTACCCACAATACAGCCCGTAATTGTCTCTCACTGAGTTTCATCTCTGCTCAAACGAACCGCTGGCTATGAAGACAACATTTTGGCACAGACAACGAGCAGTAGGCCAGCGTAGAGAATTGGGGGAAATCACTGGCGGCTGCCTTCTATGATGAGGGTATTGGAAAGTTGGTACAACGCTACGACGAATGTCTGAGTCAGAACGGCGACTACGTAGAGAAGTGAGCTGAAAGGTGTAGCTAACTGTTACAAATGAAACATTTCTGATTTTCACTGTGATTTTTATTTCGCGATCAATCGTAACTTACTTTCTGGACAGCCCTCGTATTATCCATACATGTTGCTTTATCTACGTCAATCGTGGTACGATCATACAGACATCCCACTACTCGCGACAGATCTTGTCAAATACATTTCTACAAAACTAGAAAGACTGCTAGTAATTTAATGTTATCATGCCTCATTTAGAAAAGGACGAAGCGTTAAGTTTGCTTCTATAAACCCCTGTATTCTAGAGAGTTTGTCACGAAATTACGTTTTAATTGTCGTGGAGGGAAAATACTGCAAAGTTTAGACCGACTGTTTCACAGTCTCTGCCGTAGCAATCATCTTCATATATATATATATATATATATATATATATATATATATATATATATATATATATATATATATATATATCCCCAGCGCATGACACAAGTTATATTTCACCACGGCGGTTCTCCATACAAAATCAGTGCAAGTGAAGTTTCATTCACTCTCTGACGAACGCTAAGATAAAAAATTTGCAGCAGCACTCTCCCTGCGTCACTCCCCTTCACGATAAATATTATTCGCCAACCATCAGTACAGTAGAAAAAATCAAGACAGGCTTTTGATTACAAAAGTAGCACAAATTACGCCGACTAAAGTACAATTTGGATTTAGTTTCTAACGGTCACAATTCTAGTACATAAGCCTTCGATTTCTTTTTAACAACCGAGAACGAGTTTTGAAATATATATAATCATATTGTTATTAATGCTAGCGATTATCGGGTTTAGAAGTCCGATCACTATGTTATTCTGAATCGGTAATAATGAACTGTTACCATCTAAATCTTATGTCTCTAGTCAATCGAATCCGTGTATATGTAAAAATTCTGAAATATAATCCCGCTAATTTTCTTTGTCGTAAGTCCGTTCACACTCATCAGTCCCTCGATTGGTCTAGTAGCATACATTTAATAAATTATTTCGTTCGTTGTCCCTATGCCCTCTCTGCCGTACACTCTATATCGGATCTTAAAGATACCACGCTCTAGCATTCCAGTGTTTCTGATATTGTTTCTAACATCAGATCGCTTTATTATGAAATCAATGAGTCGTTCATACGTAGACACTAACACAACGTGTCTTTCCTTCTGCTAAGATTCTTCGGCACTTTGCCCACGCGCCACTAGCAGTGGTGTCCCAGATTTAAAACTCCACATACCATTCATCCTTTGTCTAGATTGGTTCATCTCTCACTATCATGTCGACTTTTGTGACGTTTGTGTTCTAGTATCTCGAAAATTTCTGTCAAAGTTTTTCGAATCTGTATATGCTAAAAAAAAGTTAGTTAAGATGACACTTTTGCTTAGAGACAATGAAAAGTTTATGTCTATAGATTTCACTGCCCAGATTGTTTTATGAGACTGACAGAAGTTTTATTTTTGTGTGTTTCATGCTAGAACCATACATTCATATAGACAGTGTACGAACTTACATGTGTAGTGCTGAGAGGCCGAGTAACTGTCATTACGCGCTGTACGAAAAGCAGCCGATACAGTTTAGCTCGTTTATAGCTGTTGTCAGGCTCTTCGATTAACTGTTGAATGGCTTATTAAATTGTTATAATATGTGTGGCACTACAAATTGTGTTTCTTATACTAAGTTCTCAGTGAACTGTTGCGCGATCGATAGCTCGCGTACCTGGAACACAATCACTGACGTGAAGGAGCGTGGCACTTTCGCCGCGAAGGGAGTGGACACATTATTAATTTGGACGACCAGGTCTGGAGGCGAGCGGTGCGTCGTCGTCATCCATACCTCTTCTAGGGGATCCACGTTTTCCACTGTTCGTCATCGCACAGCATTCTTGTATGCCCGGTGAGCAATGGAAAATTGTACTGAAATGCAGGAGGGTCTGCAGCGAATAGACGCATGGTGCAGGGAATGGCAATTGAATCTCAATGTAGACAAGTGCAATGTGCTGCGAATACATAGAAAGAAAGATCCCTTATCATTTAGCTACAATATAGCAGGTCAGCAACTGAAAGCAGTTAATTCCATAAAATATCTGGGAGTACGCATTAGTAGTGATTTTAAATGGAATGATCATATAAAGTTGATCGTCGGTAAAGCAGATGCCAGACTGAGATTCATTGCAAGAATCCTAAGGAAATACAATCCGAAAACGAAGGAAGTAGGTTACAGTACGATTGTTCGCCCACTGCTTGAATACTGCTCAGCAGTGTGGGATCCGTACCAGATAGGGTTGATAGAAGAGATAGAGAGGATCCAACGGAGAGCAGTGCGCTTCATTACAGGATCATTTAGTAATCGCGAAAGCGTTACGGAGATGATAGACAAACTCCAGTGAAAGATTCTGCAGGAGAGACGCTCAGTAGCTCGGTACGGGCTTTTGGTGAAGTTTCGAGAACATACCTGCACCGAAGAGTCAAGCAGTATATTGCTCCCTTCTATGTATATCTCGCGAAGAGACCATGAGGATAAAATCAGAGAGATTAGAGCCCACACACAAACAGGTGGCTTGCGGAGTGTGGATGTAGATGTAGATGTAGCTACGTTTAGCTCGTTGCTTCGGGTTCGAGATCACGCTTCATTCGTAAAGACTTATTTTGATCTCCAATGTGAGGGTTATAATTGTGGCTGGTACGCATCCTGCACGTCTTTGTCTGCTGCTACTTCTATATCGGATTCCGCTGAGCCTTCTGTTATTGTTGCTCTCTGTTCCTGCGTCTGGCCAGGTAATTTGAGGAGTGTGTCCATCGTATCAAAACATTTGGTAATTGTTGTAGTAATCCCTTTTCTTTTTTCTTCCCCATCCCCCCCACCCACCCAGAACCCCCTCAACTTTCGTGCAATGCCATACATTAGTGATTTGACGGTGGTCTGTGAATGACTTTGATGTTTAATGCGTCATTATTTAGGATATTAAAAATATTTTTCTAGTCTGGTATACGTTGTGCACTAAATCGCCAAACCGCTTTCTTTCGTTATTTCAAGCCCGCAAGCTTATCCGCCTTGCCGGGGCAAACCTAGTTGCATGGCCTTTGGTGTGTTATACTTGCAAGCCAAGCTTATGTTTCCATAGGTGAGGTTCATCAGCCAACCGTTCGCGTCCTTCTGCCACCCATGTTTCCCGTCCCGCGGGGCGGTTAAGTTTTTACCGTTTCCGCCCCGTGGCGTGATTTGAAGCTGAAGGTCGGTTGGCAGCTGAACTTCTTCACTGTCACGTGCAAGTACGGGAGTCGTTGCCCTCGCCATACCTTATTATCTTTTAGTAACTTTTCACAACTCTTTTGTCCGTAATTCCACCGTGTAATCTGAAAGTTTACGTTTTTACTTGTTTCACTTAAAAATGTTTTCTCTGTTCACTAGGCTATCTTTCTATGTTTGTGCCTTGGGGCGTGTTCCCACAGGTTGCTTACAAAAGGAATGTAGTGAGCAATGTTTCGTGCCTGTCTTAAGTAATTTCGGGTCTGTTCGTTCCCATAATATTGCCCGACGTATGGTGGTTTCATATCAAGGAACTTTCTTTTTTGTTCCCTTTTAATGAACCTCTTTTTAGGTTTTTTTGTACTTTTGTCAACACGTTAAATAAATGTCTGTGGACCGCCTATTTGAAGACTGTTTACCCAGAACCTTTCAATTCAATTGGTTCAATTGGCTCTGAGCACTATGGGACTTAACATCTATGCTCATCAGTCCCCTAGAACTTAGAACTACTTAAACCTAACTAACCTAAGGACATCACAAACACCCAGCCATCACGAGGCAGAGAAAATCCCTGACCCCGCCGGGAATCGAACCCGGGAACCCGGGCGTGGGAAGCGAGAACGCTACCGCACGACCACTAGATGCGGGCCCAGAACCTTTCAAGCAACTTGAAGTGTTATCTTGCTCCTCTTATTAAAATTTGCTGTAAATATTTCAACAATAGTAATCAGTGGCTCACAAGATTTGTACATTTTTGGAAAGAGAATAACATTTGTTGTAAATTTAAATTTTCATATTTAATGTTGACATGAAGGACTTTTGGAGAGTTGGGAGCAAGCGTTAATTAACACTGTAACCTATTATATGATCTTATTGAAAGTTTCATAAATTGTTGACCGGTTGTCAGTAATTGTTTTTAAGTAATTTTATTTAAATTGACAGTTTTGTCTTAAAATGTGAAGGTACTGTTGGCCTAATTAATAAAATTATTTGGTTGGCATGTGTTAGTAAAAATCTTCATACGAATGGTGTTCAATCCTTATTTGGCTCATCCTTCCACTCCCAGGCAACCTTACTGCAGTAGGGTGTACCACTCTCGTAGCTAGATCGTGGTTATTTCTGGAAGCTGAAGGATTGTTGTTATATTGAACATCCACATCTAATTATTTAATTACATCATAATACCTGTATTCCGTCTTAGACAGAATCGACTGTTTTTTGCATTGGGTTTCAGGTGCTTTCGTCTGTTACGCAGCCTCGAGTCGTGATGACAGTTGGCTGCCTTCGCATGAACCAGTTGCTATACAAGAATAAAATTCGAGGATTGGCAGAGAATGGGGGCTTGGAAGAGCTGTCGGCCCATCTTCACGGAGGTGGCCCGCAGCTCGTGGTCTAGTGGCTAGCGTTACTGCCTCTGGATCACGGGGTCCCGGGTTCGATTCCTGACCGGATTGGGGATCTTCTCTGCCCGTGGACTGGGTGTTTGTGTTGTCTTCATCAGTTCATCATCCTTATCACCATTCGTGACAGTAGCCAGATTGGATTGTGTAAAAATTTGGACTTTGTATGGGCGCTGATGACCGTGCAGTTGAGCGCCCCACAAACGAAACAATATCATCATCATCATCTACATAGTTGTGGGGGCTCTGTTGCAGGGGATTGCGGAGCGTATTGGTCAGGTGAGCGTGGTCATCGACCACTACGTCGCTTCCCTGTCAGACATAGAGCAGACCTTCAAGTTTCTTCGGTTCAGTGCCCCATAGCGCGTTCAGCTGTACTGCATGCAGGTGCAAATTATTCATTGGTTGCGTAGAGCTAAAGACCTGACTTCAGTAGTCACGGATTCCCAGCTCAAGTCCGCGGTTCATCCACTACGTAACAGAGTGATAAATTCGCAAACTAGTTTGAGTGACTTAGAGAGTGATCAGGGTTTACTTAACCACAGAATGCGGTGGTTACCGGAAATTAAGCCGTTCCTCTGGGGCACAGAAGTGGCCTTATAGAAAACCCATAGTCCAGTTTCGCTTGTTACCTAATCCCTTTTTGAACACTGTGGGCGGGATAGAATGCCTTGCTGTCGGTACTCAACAGGGATTGGTTAAATTTTTGTCGCTTACTGTTTTCTTAGAGAAACAAGTTAACGTTATTAAAGTGAAGTGCGAAACTGTTTTCCAGTTGATGTATCCTTTGTGTCAATGGTGCTTGGGCGAAACGATCAGTGAGGTTTTAGCGAGGAAGGGGAGTTTAATGGAAATGCACACCCTCGTGCTGTGGGAACGCTTGTCAGGCAGGGTTAGGAGCTAATTTGTTAATCAATATTTTTTCGTGTTCAACATGATTACGAGAACCTAGTTGAGTATATTCGTGGGACAGCCGTGGCCATTGATCTAGAGCGGGCTGAGCATGAGATTGTTGCCACCATTTTGCAAGCGACTAATCCGGAGGATCGTTCCATGCTCATGTTTGCCGAGAGGCAGACTACCTTTCGTAACTTGGATAACTTAGTCACTCTTGTGGAAGGGGTTAACCAAGGCAATCAAAGGAGAGACTGGGAAAAAGCGCTCTCAGTCTTATGCCAAACCCACCTCGGGTGCCGTTTCTGCTAGTAAGATGAGGTTCTCCCAAGGTAGCTGTTATCACTCGGGGTCGGCTGTGGCACTTTGCTCGCCAGTTCGAGGTCAGCCGAAAAAGGCGCTTCGACAGCTGACGCCATAGGCAGGAACGGCATGGCATCTTTTCCACGTTGCCGAGTGCACGTAATAAAGTAAAAGGGGTGACCCATAATGCTCTTCAATTTTTGTGGGCGTATGTCAATCATGAGCCGCTATTAGATTCCGGCAGCAATCTTTTCTTGATAAGTCGTAGGTGGTACTTCCGATACCGGATCATTTAAAGCCCGTGTATGAAACTTGTAGAACGGTTAATGGTCAAGCTCTTCCTTTGATAGGATTCGTGCTCATTACTAGTCGCATCAGTGAATTTTCTTGAGCAACAGAGTGTTGGTGGCGGAGGACTTAGGCAGCGACCTTCTCTTAGTGTGTGATTTTGTAAATAAAATGGGATTAGTTTTGGATTATGCCCTTGGTAAATTCTATTGCGGCTTTCGGTCTGAGGTGAAGACTCGCTTGTGCCGCAATCCTAGCAGGTCAGGTCTCTCCAATACTGACGTTAGTGGAGCGGAGTTCGACACTGCGAAGTAACCTCTTGACCAGGCTGAGGCTCTCCTTGAGATACTGCGTGGTTTCTCGAAAGCGTTGACAGATAAATTAGGTGTGAGCAATAGTGAGGAATACCGGACTTACTTTCCGACCTTCTTCCTGTCAGGCGATCCCTCTACCTGATATCCTCACCTAGGATGAGCGTATTGCATGATCTGTCGATAAAAGGCTCGCTGAGAGGGTCATAAGAACGTTCACCTCGCCGTACGCATCTCCGATATTTCGGGTGTCCAAGAATAATGGGAGGGAGGGGCTTCACACCCATTGTGAACTATGGCTGAAATTTGGTTTCGCAGGACAGAGCGAATCAGGTTGTGGAAAGGGGTCAAGGTCAATTAGTTATACAAGAACAGACACAACTTTATTCCTCAAACCAATGCACAGTTTTCTCTTTAAAACAACAAAGATCAATTCACGGCTGAGGGCCCAAGTAACTTCTCCAGAATAAGTTTAAATGATTGCTTTTAAAACACCAGGATTTAAAGTAAAGGCTGAAGGCCTTACCTAAGCAAAATTACAATATATTCTCGGCTAAAGGCCGAAATAATATTTCAGATCAACTAAGGAATTCTTTAAAAGCCAAGCATTTACAATTTCCGTCTAAAGGCCATATTAAGGAAAAAATGGTTCACATGGCTCTGAGCACTATGGGACTTAACATCTGTGGTCATCAGTCCCCTAGAACCTAGAACTACTTAAACCTAACTAATCTAAGGACATCACACACATCCATGCCCGAGGCAGGATTCGAACCTGCGACCATAGCGGTTGCGCGGTTCCAGACGATAGCGCCTAGAACCGCTCGGCAACTACGGCCGGCTCCTAAGGAAACTTGAAGTATCTTGTCGGCTGAAGGCCCCATATACTAAACATAAAACAGGCAATATTAACACACGGCTGAAGGCCTGGCACAGTACCTGCTACCAAATAAAATGACAACCATAAACAACATCAGTGCTGCTCAGAAGTGTTCCAATGGTCGGCCTGAGAAGGTCTCTCACGGGTGTAGTGAAGTGGGACAGGCAGCCAAGGTTGAAGGTCAGATAAGAGAAGGTAGCACAACTTAGGGACGTTCACGACCGACCGACAATCTTACCGGTTTCCAACCGTCAGATCCAACTTCGGAAATAATAGAAAATATCGGCCAATGACGAGTAAACCAAAATACATATTCTTCGGACACGGCCTCGCCAAGACCAAGGCATCACACACCAATCAAGACAAGTTTCAAAGAATGCAGAAAACACAAGTCACAACTGTCAAATTACTACGGAAGAAGGCTACTGGTTCTGGGCAGAAACACACACCAATTGCTGTCACACGCGTCAACGGCTGAGGAAACAACAGTCCACCAAAACGAAGAAATCGTAACAGTCGAGTTTTAAGAACAGGCAACTAATTACTCATTTCGAGGATCCTGCCTCGGTGGAAAGCGAAAAGTCGCTCACATAGTCGGTGATGAACGTGTGGGTGCTATTCTGTCATTCTGCACAACCGATTAATCTGAGCCGGCCGGTTCTAGGCGCTTCAGTCTGGAACCGCGTGACCGCTACGGTCGCAGGTTCGAATCCTGCCTCGGGCATGGTTGTGTGTGAAGTCCTTAGTATAGTTAGGTTTAAGTAGTTCTAAGTTCTAGGGGACTGATGACCACAGATATTAACTCCCATATTACTCAGAGCCATTTTTGATTAATCTGAGTACCCTTTACCCTGTGGCTCCTGCAAGATGCAATTTCCACCCCAACACTACTACAGAAGTCAGACAGACGCTCCTAACGTTCTAAAGAGAAATGCCTGAAAAATTTCAGCAATAAATATCTTCTGGAGTCGTCCGCTGTAAGGAAATGACACAAAAATTCACAAACATTCTTATGTAACTAGTGGGATACTTGGGTACTGGAGTAGTGCTAGTTAGTGTAAGAAAAACATGAAACTAACGAAAATTATTATTTTCATGCAAAAATTCTGAGAAATCACAGCTTTTAGTTATGAACTGAACAAGTTATTTCCGGGTTCTTTTCGGAATGTGAAGTTACCTCTTAAGGATAGGATTCGCTAATGAAATTTCTATACAAGGTTTAAGACTGTTATTGACTTGGCAGAATTGCTGAGAGCTGCGCCTACTCAACTTGAATAATTATCCGTTAGAGTGTTGCTAGGTACAGTGGAGGCTGTTGCGTGTGAAATGCAGTGAAGAGTACTGTTGTGGAAGGAAATATGGCGCTCGCAAGAGCTGTAGCGCACAATACGATAAGCTACGATGACTGCTGTCTGCGCCGCTCGCTGCTGACAAATAAGATAACTCTCGATCTGGATTGACCTTCGCTAATCAAACTCTCCCTACACAGCGATGAAGTCAAGGACTCCTATTCGCCCTTAGTCTAATTATTGGCGTAGTACACCAGTCAGATAACCAGTCCATCGTGATGCCACTCAAAAATTCGCTCGCAGGCGTTTAACTATAACTCTGTCGGTTCACACTGCACAATAAGTGTGGTGGCCAACACAGTGAACAACGCTTAATCACAAGGACTCAATACGGAGTCGCACTCGACAGAGGTGCTCTCCCAGTGAAGGACTGAGGAGAGACTTGTTCCTCACTCTTTGAGTACACGTACGAGCGTGTTCTCGTTCCAAGAGCGACAACGGAACGGCCCCTCTCCATGCCAGACTTGACGGGGTATATCTTTTGGTCCCTCCCATTACTCCTTCAGCTGAAGGCATCAGGAATATCGTCAGCCAAAAACGGGAGAATGACGTTTCGTTTAAGGTGACCAATCCGAAAATCTGTAGCATCGGCATTTGGCGTTTGCTGCCTCCCTGTGAAAACCTCTGAAACTGCGTGCTATGTTTGTAAAGAATGCGTAGGCTGGGCACTCCCACACAATGTAGCGGAATTTGCTTTTAAGCCGAACAAGGGGTTGTTCTCCCTTTCAACCATGCAAACGCTGTCTGATCTACGGGCAGTCGCCGGCCGATGTAGATATGTTGACTCTTCCTCTGAAGGGACCGGCCTCCTGGCGTGTGGTTTGCCTCTCTCGAACTAAAAGCTTTTGTGACTGTCGTGTCTTGAATTTGTGTGTGTACGCCAGTCTCGAGTATTTCAACACTGGTGCGCATTTGCGATTTACTTGTTATTTGCATATTGTTTACATGAATTCATACAACATTGACTTTATCTTATCGAGTTTGGGTTCGAATGAAGCGTCTTGATGTGTGGAATATGATTGTGAGGGCGGAATATGTAAGCAATGAAGGTCAGAAGATCACTACGTCTTACATACCTCCCTCCTTCTGACACAATTTTTGTCTGGGGTTTGTCAATGCCGAGGAAAACATTGATAAAGACAGGCAAAAATTGTTCTTCTAGATTTTCTAATAAACTTTTCTCAGCCATTGTTAACAATTTTTTCTAGTGATTTCTTTACAGCTATTGTTTCTATTTCTTAATTCTACGATTTATGTTTTGTTGTTAGGCAAATATATACTTTACAAACGTTGGTATTCTTTGTTGTTGCCAGTACATGTCAATGTTTTTCTTTTTCATTTCCAAAAATTGTTTTTACAATATTAATTTTTCTAAACTCGTTAGTGTGCAGTGTATCATGTTTTAGTGTGGTTATATCTTTTCTTTAGTTAAGCTTCGCGTGAACGTTTGCAAAAGCTCTGTTGTGTGACTTTGTTTTATTTATTTAGGCATTATTTTTGTGTCACTGTTTTAAGACTGAAGAAGTGTTTTTTTTTATTCTATTCTTTTTCAACCTATGATTAACCAAAACCTTTTTTATATAAAAAACTAACTTGGCTTTACAGGGATTTTTGAGATTATCTACTTATACTAATTAATTTTCTTTACATAATATTTTAAGGTCTCTATCACATTATGGGCTTTACATATATGATAAAATAATTACATAATTGTATTTTTACAAACATGTCATTTTCTTAACTGTACATTTGTATTTTATCAGTTTCTGTGATTGACGATCCCCACTGAAATACTGTAAGGCGTCGACTCATTTGTATGGGCGTCACAAATCATGAGAGAAGCACTCTAGCATGCGATGCCGGGTCTTACTTGTTGACATTGTCATCATGGAGAGGTACTTTTAACCGATGATGATGACTGTGGTTTACTGCATAAACGGTCTTGGTACTCCTTTGCTGTCACACCTGGGACAGTATGGCAGTTCAATGATTGTAGTTGACTACCGACGACCGTCACCCAATATTGTGCTGTGACATCTTGATACTTCACACCTGGTTCGGTATGGCAATTTGATGATGTGGGAGGAAGAATACTATTCATTTGGCTGAATCTGTTTCTAGATAACGTTGGTTGGTACTACTTAATATTCCGTTCGCCGTTCCCCTGTATTTGTTTGACTATTCAATGTTTATTTTTGGAGAGGTTGTTGTAGTAGTTGCCATGCCTCAAAGTTCATGGAAAGACGTTTGTAGCAATTTGCTTTGTAGGATAGGACAGAAAGGTATCTTGCTGTCTCTGCCCTTCTTCATCTTCCATCTTCTGTTCTTCTCTTCTTTCTTGCATTCTTCTGTTCTTCTTGGGCTAGGAATATGTGAATTTTAGTGTAGGAGTGATATAGGATTTGTAGGATCTGACTGCCTTTCCAAAAGTTACTTGATGAGTTTGTAGATCTTAGTAATTTTTTGTACCTTCGTTGTCGTCTCGTCATATTGTGATTCTGCCCACGCTCTTCTCTTCTGCTGTGTATCAGTGTCGTGAAATATGAAATGTCCGTGCTGCGCATTGCTCTCCTTAAGTCCAACCTGGTTGCTACCTGCATTTCCAGTGTGGCCTTGGTATTTATGTTGTTGTTATTGCCCTAAGTTCTTTCTCAACATGTCTGTACCCTCTCCATCGCTATCTCGAAGCATCTGGTGTTAAGGGAGTTGGTGATTGGTGTTGGTGGCGATGTCCCTTTTTTCGTGTAGAGAAATTTTTTACAATGTTTTCTTTTATACAAACAACAAGAGATTTTGACTGTATACAATACAATGTTTATAAAAATGAAGAAAATTATTATTTATTTCTCATATGATAATTTAATTAAAGCATACATCTATCATATTTATAGCCGACCACTTCTTCATTCTTTTAATTGTTGTGTACCATTTATTGTTTGTGGGCATGTTGTAATGTACTTGATACTACAACAGATTGTTAGTGTGTATTGTGTCTCTTTTCTTTTAATAAATGTGTTGTTCTGTTGATATATTAATTTAACTTTTATTTAGTGGTTAGTATAACATAGGGTGGACGTTAGTTTGCCTAACCTCTTCCGCATTTTTCAATTCAGTATTTACCTTTTACAGTATTCGGTGGCCTAACTTCTACATCTGGTTTGTCTTTGCTGTGTTGTTCGTGTCTCTGTGGACCATAATTTCCTCGGTAATTTTTCACGCCCTGGTCTCGCCCATTGCTGTTTCTGACATCGTGACCTCTATCAAAGGACCCTTGACCGTTGGCATTTTGATTCCTAAGCCCATATCCGCCACTGTATGAGTGTCCATTACCGTTCCTATTTCGGTACCAATTATTCTGGTTATCGTTTCTATGCCAATTGTCTCCATTGTGCCACTGTCCTTGTCTGTTAAATTGCCTGAAATTATTGGTGTTAGGATTAAGATTACTATTATTGGAATATTCGTTCCTAGTCCTTTCGATTTGCTGTTCCCTTTCCTTTCTTTTTTCTTTCACCTCGTCTTCTTTAAACATAAATTCAAGTTCCCTTAAAACCTCTTTGAATTCTTCGGTATTTTCATTTTTTCCTACTGTCGCCTGTTGATACTTTACCAGTAATTTCATTCTGCATCAGCTCTCCGTTACTGTATGGTTTGTCTAGGCATTGATTCTTTTTGTCCATTGTATCAAAGAGTTTTAGCACGCTTTTCTCTCCTGAGTTTTCATATGGTGTCATCTGAAGTAACTCGTATTTAATTTTGTTTTGCTCCTCCTTAGACCAATATCTTTCGAGAAGTGCTGTTATGAACTGTAGGTAACGCGTACAGGTAGCCGCGATCATTTGTATCACCTCTACTGCTGTCCCTGACATGTATACACAAATTAAATCACGTTTGTAGGCTACGCTCCAGTGGTTTGGTAAGCCTACTTGAAACTGATCGATGAATGTGCGTGCATGCAAGCTCAGCCATCTTCCTTGAAATGTTGAAATTTTCTAACTGTAAGGAAGTGGCCTGTATCATATCTACTCATAAATCCGGTTTGTGGCTGATTCATCGACTCAAATAATCTGCCACTTCTTGTGTCATCGTGTTTATTCTCTGGTAATCTACTGACTGTCTGCCTAGTCTCAATTTCCTGACTCATATCCGCGTCATGTCGTATCATTGGTGAACAAAAGTGTTGTTCGTAAGTTTCTACTCTCGTCGTTCGTGATATAGTACCTGTGCTGCTATTATGTTGTGTCATTGAATTTACTGATTCAGTTGCCTGTCTTTCGATTACTATCGGCTGAATGTATGTGTTCCGTTTTTCTGGTCCTGTGGCATGTCATGTATTACTTTAATCGGGGTTTTCTGTTTCGATTTCTGCGCGAGTTTTACGTCTAGTCTTGGTTCTACTTGAACTGTCTTAGAAGGTGCGTGTTCGTGTACTGAATTTATGCTGACGTGTCAGTTGTTTCGCTACAGGTGTAATCGGTCTCGATCTTTTCTTCGATAGTTTGTATCAACTGTGTTCAAAGCTTTTCAAACAAATTTTTGTTTTTTAGTTTTATTTTATTGATCCGCTGAACATAGTTTTTCAGTGCAACCTTTGCGACCTTTCTTTGAATTGCTTGTTCTTCCGAAATTTGTATTGCTGTTCGAGTGGCTTTTTTCGTAAAACGTTCCACCTTTTTGTCAACGTTTACCTTGGACCTTGTCCACGTCAGTGCGTAATTGCTGCTGACCTTGTGGTAGTACCTGAATTCTTTCTCTAGATTCTTTCGCGTCTTTGTTTATATGAGTGATCTGACTCTCAATTCTGGCGATCCTTCTTCCATCTGGATTTTAACCTGTTGGATCTGTGTGTTAATAACCTGATTATCCTGTTTCAGTTCCTGATTATCCTGTTTCAATTCCTTATACTGTTTTGTCATCTGTGTATTCTGTTTCGTTATCTGTGTATTAATATCCTGATTCTGTTTCGTCATACTAGCGTTCATTTTTTGTAACATCTCCATGATCGTGTCCTGTCGTGTAACACTACCTTCTGCTGAACTATGTATTCTCGATCTATTGTTTTCTACTCGCTCAGTTACGTCGTTTACTGGCCTATGCTGTGGCGTTTCTAAGTTTGATAACTGGAATAACCCGTGATGTCTGTGTTGAGGACTAGTTGCCTTCGTCATTGAACCATTACGTGGCGCAAACAACTCCGCATTCTGCTCTCTCTGTTGTGTATGTCTTGTGTTTGTAGGTACAGTTGCGTCTGTTATGAAACCTTTTCTTGGCGCTCGTAACTCCGCAAACTTCTGTGTCTGTTGTTGGGGCATATTTAGAATGTGTACGATAGGTTCGGCGTAATCTAAATGTTCCCCCTCTTCCTCACTGTCTACTTCTCTTTGAACGTTAGCTAACAGCCGGTTCATTGACTGTATTGACACGTATACTGTCCCTGAATATGCGGCAAACAAACGCGTTTCCTGTGCTCATTTCGCTTCTAATCTTTGCCATTTCCTACGTGGGCTGTCTATTTCTGGCTCAGAATGTGCCCTACCTGTAATTTCATATTCTGGAAAATCGATGTTCTCGTCCCTTCGATTCCTATCTGCCTGATCTGTCTCAATTTCATCCCAGTCTAACTGAGCCTGCTGATTCTGCAGCTCCCCGACTGTCCTATTCTCTGATTCACCGTCTGTCCTATTCTCAGGTTCACCTTCTGTCCTATTCTCAATAAGCTCGTATACTTGCTGTCTATCGGGTTGATTCTCCCCCATCTTGTCTACTTGCTGCCTCTCAAATAACCTTTTGGCTTGTGCTCTCGTTAACATGGAAATTCTTTCAACACACCACAACCCTATCTACAAAACTGTACGACCACTTACCAGTTGGTTGCACCACCAACAATAACAACGTCGTGACTTCTCAGCTAATGTTCTGTCTGCTCTGCTACAGTCTCCAATCTCCACCTGTGCGCTTGCAAAGGGAGAAAAATGTTGTTTCTTAATTCTAACTTATATGGTGCTGAGCCACGCTGCGTCTCTGCGTCACTCTGCGTCTGTGCCTATCACCTGACAATCCTATGCCTTAACAGCTGCACAAAAATCGTAAAAAAATGCAAAATTTTCCAACACAATAACACACACCCTTTTCCCTTCAATTCTGCTTTCTTCACTACCTGTATCTATTCTGATCCCAATCTTCGCAAATAGCTACTCGTATTTAATACATGAAAGAAAGTTCTGCAAAGGGCTACTGCTGCCACCTGCTGTACCTAACTATCCTGACATTTTCCTATCCTAGTAGCTTACCTGTTTTACCTATCCTGGCAGGGTCGCCATTTTCTGTGATGAACGTTAGGGTTAGGATTAATCTGAGATGTGCCCTTTACCCTGTGGGTCCTGCAAGATGCAATTTCCACCCCCACACTACTACAGAAGTCAGACAGACGCTCCTAACGTTCTAAAGAGAAATGCCTGAAAAACTTTCAGCAATAAATATCTTCTTGAGTCGTCCGCTGTAAGGAAATGACACAAAAATTCACAAAATTTCTTACGTAACTAGTGAGATACTTGGGTACTGGAGTAGTGCTAGTTAGTGTAAGAAAAACATGATACTAACTAAAATTAGTATTTATTTTGCAGAAATTCTGAGATATCACAATGGCATTTTTAGTTATGCGGAATCGGCAACAGCACTTTTAGTTATGCAGAATCAGCAACAGCATCGTCAAATACATATAAATCATATCACATGCACGAGTCATGTTGTCAGTAAAACTACTGACATGACTAGTGCATGTGATGTGATGTGATTCATATGTATTTGACGATGCTGGTGTTGATTCCGCATTTAGCACTTGACGATGCCACTATGGCTGCAGTAGATTAGGACTTTGTTTTTATGAAACATATCTGATGATGGTCATTAAAGACCGAAATCGGTAATCTGTTAAACAAAAAAGGTTGTGTGCATAGACGTAAATTAATTATTACATATACGGATCACTGTGTTTTTTCGCGACGATGTCGCAGTTTGTGAAATAATGTGCTGGGCTTTCGATAGAATTTACGATAGAATAAAGAGGAACGATATTCTTATGTCGCTATGGTTGAGCTCTAGATCTTGGAGCCTTGGGATTCATAACGATGTATTCTCTGCTCTCTTTATCAGACAGTACGAAGTTGCATCGTTTTTAGTGGGATCACAAGTCAGTTCCGCGATGCTAAGAATTCCTCAACTTTCTTGTTATAATTCTCTTTGACTTTTGATTTGAATTAATCAACAAATGTTTCACTGGAGAGAAAACCAGTGTACACTGATATTGAGGGGGCTATCAATAAGTATTAGTCGTTACTAAGGCAATTTGATGTTTCGCCTGCTGCCATGTGTTAGATGACATGGAAAGCGAAATGGTTTTAATTCAGCAACAAATCAAGTCCGATGTGCTACAATCGCTTTAAGGAAGTAATGGCAAAATAAATTTTTTTCCAAAAGTCTCGTTTACTTAGTTGAGTGACATTTCTTGAAGTATTCAGCTGATTCATTATTTTCACTTAGCCAGAATTTTCATACAAAAACATCACACTGATGTGAGTTAGAACTTAACTTGAATCGTAATAAACAATTAGCACCAAGTGTTTCAATAAATGGAAATGTGTGTAATTATAATCCTGATTCAGAATTATGTCCTAATATAAATACCCACGGGGTACATATGGCGATATTTTTATGATATTCTGCTTATGCATAGAGAACGCTTCTGTCTGCTTACATTCTTGATATGAGTAAATTCCGTTGCCAATAATTACTTTTCAGACTTCAGTGCAGCAATTGCAGGCTGTTAAAAACTTTGAATTGCCATAGAAAATTTGTAGGAGTGTTAATGCATCTTTCTATGTATGTTGTGACTTTATTGCTGAAATATAAAACACCTGTAGTTGCTAAAAGATCTGTGTAACAAATACTGCATAGATTTTAGTGAGCCCTGCAAAAAATGTGTTCAAATGTGTGTGAAATCTTATGGCACTTAACTGCTAAGGTCATCAGTCCCTAAGCTTACACACTAATTAACCTAAATTATCCTAAGGACAAACATACACACCCATGCCCGAGGAAGGACTGGGACCTCCGCCAGGACCAGCCACACAGTCGATGACTGTACACCTTCGACCGCTCGGCTACATGGGCCCTGTTCAGGATAATGTAACTGGTGTATTGGGCTGATGAAAAACAAGGCTACCAACTAAAAGGTGGTTGCAGAAGCAGCTAGAGCTACGATTGCGAGAAAAGGGAAGAAAAAGTTATTTCACCTCTAGGTAATAGCGTATAAGACACAATAGTGGCATAAAAATTCAATTTTTCCAGCATATATTTTGCAATGCCACATGAGAAATAAAAGCAACTCTCTCCCCCCCCCCCCCCGTGTCCTTTCCTTCTCTCACATACGCAGATACTCATATGTTTATACATCCTAATCTCACCACTGGTCATTCATTGTTACAATATCCTCATTGATAAAGACATATTTCACTGTTTAAATCAAGAATTTGTGTACTTGCTACAAACAACAAAAAATAATCATCTTGGCAACACATTTTCAAGGTTAGTTTATCGTGACAGTACCACAATTAATCTCAAGATGTAATCAAATTTCTAAATTATTTTATTCTGCAAATCCCGTAATCAGAAACATATTAGATGACAGCTGTGTTAATAAGAATGAGCTAATAGCACAGGCATAATAAAAGATTGTAGTTTTCTTATTAATACACATATTATACAAAAATTATGGAAGTGAATACTTGAATATCAGTTGGATTAGTGCTTTCACTAGAATAGCGGAATGTTTCATTGTGCCTTTTACCTAATATGTTAATCTATATAAGCTTTCTAAGTAAATTATTTTAAATTTCTTAGAGCTATATCTTCTTTTATACGGCCTTCCTCCAATTCCTCTCCTGTGCTACTCCCTGAGTAGCCAGATGTCCTCAATTATTTACTGGATGTGTTTAGTCACTGTCTTCTTCTACAGACTCTACCCTCTCTAGGTCTCTCTAGTACCATGGAAGTCATTACCTGATGTACACTCCTGGAAATTGAAATAAGAACACCGTGAATTCATTGTCCCAGGAAAGGGAAACTTTATTGACACATTCCTGGGGTCAGATACATCACATGATCACACTGACAGAACCACAGGCACATAGACACAGGCAACAGAGCATGCACAATGTCGGCACTAGTACAGTGTATATCCACCTTTCGCAGCAATGCAGGCTGCTATTCTCCCATGGAGACGACCGTAGTGATGCTGGATGTAGTCCTGTGGAACGGCTTGCCATGCCATTTCCACCTGGCGCCTCAGTTGGACCAGCGTTCGTGCTGGACGTGCAGACCGCGTGAGACGACGCTTCATTAAGTCCCAAACATGCTCAATGGGGGACAGATCCGGAGATCTTGCTGGCCAGGGTAGTTGACTTACAACTTCTAGAGCACGTTGGTGGCACGGGATACATGTGGACGTGCATTGTCCTGTTGGAACAGCAAGTTCCCTTGCCGGTCTAGGAATGGTAGAACGATGGGTTCGATGACGGTTTGGATGTACCGTGCACTATTCAGTGTCCCCTCGACGATCACCAGTGGTGTACGGCCAGTGTAGGAGATCGCTCCCCACACCATGATGCCGGGTGTTGGCCCTGTGTGCCTCGGTCGTATGCAGTCCTGATTGTGGCGCTCACCTGCACGGCGCCAAACACGCATACGACCATCATTGGCACCAAGGCAGAAGCGACTCTCATCGCTGAAGACGACACGTCTCCATTCGTCCCTCCATTCACGCCTGTCGCGACACCACTGGAGGCGGGCTGCACGATGTTGGGGCGTGAGCGGAAGACGGCCTAACGGTGTGCGGGACCGTAGCCCAGCTTCATGGAGACGGTTGCGAATGGTCCTCGCCGATACCCCAGGAGCAACAGTGTCCCTAATTTGCTGGGAAGTGGCGGTGCGGTCCCCTACGGCACTGCGTAGGATCCTACGGTCTTGGCGTGCATCCGTGCGTCGCTGCGGTTCGGTCCCAGGTCGACGGGCACGTGCACCTTCCGCCGACCACTGGCGACATCATCGATGTACTGTGGAGACCTCACGCCCCACGTGTTGAGCAATTCGGCGGTACGTCCACCCGGCCTCCCGCATGCCCACTATACGCCCTCGCTCAAAGTCCGTCAACTGCACATACGGTTCACGTCCACGCTGTCGCGGCATGCTACCAGTGTTAAAGACTGCGATGGAGCTCCGTATGCCACGGCAAACTGGCTGACATATATATATATATATATATATATATATATATATATATATATATATATATATATATATATATATATATTTGTTACTGTAAATATTCTACTAAATTTATAGGTGCTATAGAGGTTGATCCACGAAGATACAGAAATATTTTAATACGTTATTCTACAAGTAAAACTAAAGAAAAGAAGTTCACATAAACATAGGTCGGTAAATGTTTAGTTTCAGAGTTACGGCTAAGAAGAGATTTTGCCTAAAATTCAGCAACTTCGCTAATATTAAACCATCGCAAAACTGTACGAGGTTAAAGTAAAACATGATTTCCATTTATCCTATTGTTACTGATCTGGTAAATCTGGCAAAACATGTCCCAGATGTGTATCTGCAAAGGTTTTCCAGAACATTCAGAGAAACAAAGAAGTAATTTCGTAAAATTTTTAATTTATTAGCTACACATATCAAAATAAGTTTTGCATCACCCAGGTTCCCAAAACTCCTGAAGATAGACATTGACTGTGGATATTGTAACACAGACACAGTCCCTTTTTCTTTTCAGAGATGTCACTAAACCCGCATAAAGATGTAAATAACCATGCATTAGCAGCGCCTGTTAGAAGGAGGGGGTCCGACAGCCGATCAGTTCCAGTCATTCCACCACGAAGGAGGTACACGGCTCGTGTTGTCTGTAGTTAAACTATGGCTAGACGGCCAATACCGTGGTTCGATCGCATCCGCATTGTTACTTTGTGCCAGGAAGGGATCATAACAAGGGTAGTGTCCAGGCGTTTCGGAGTCATCAAAAGCGTTGTCATTCGGACATGAAGGAGATACAGAGAGACAGGAACTGTCGATGACATGCCCCGCCCACGCCGCCCAAGGGCTACTACTGCAGAGGATGACCATTACCTACGGATTATAGGTTGGAGAAACCCTGACAGCAATGCCACCATGTTGAATAATGCTTTTCGTGCAGCCACAGGATGTCGTGTTACGACTCAGACAGTGCGCAATAGGCTACATGATACGCAACTTCAACAACGACGTCCATGGCGAGGTCCATCTTTGCAATCACGACACCATGCAGCGCGGTAGAGATGGGCCCATCATCATGTCGCATGGACCGCTCAGGATTGCCATGACGTTCTCCTCACAATGAGTGTCGCATATGTCTTCAACCAGACAATCGTCGGTGTTTGGAGGCAACCCGGTTAGGCTGAACGCCTTAGACACATTCTCCAGCAGGCGCAGCAAGGTGGAGGTTCCGTGCTGTTTAGGAGTGGCTTTATGTGGGGCCGACGTACGCCGTTGGTGGTCATGGAAGGTGCCGTAACGACTGTACGATACGTGAATGCCATCCTCCGACCGATAGTGCAACCATATCGGCAGCTTATAGCCGACGCATTCATGGACGACAATTCGCGCCCCCATCGTGCACATCTTATGAATGACTTCCATCAGGATAACGACATCGCTCGACTATAGCGGCTAGCATATTCTCCAGATATGAACCCTGCCGACCATGCCTGGGATAGACTGAAAAGGTCTTTTTATGGACGGCATGATCCACGAAACACTTAGAGGGATCTACGCCGAATCGCCGTCGAGAAGTGGGACATACTGGACCAACAGTGCCTTGATGAATCTGTGGATAGTATACCACTGACGAATACAGGCATGCATCAAGAGGAATTAGATATTAGAGGTACCGGTGTGTACAGGAATCTGGACCATCACCTCTGAAGGTGTCGCTGTATGGTGGTACAACATGCAATATGCGGTTTTCATGAGCAATAAAAAGGTTGTAAATGATGTTTACATTGATCTCTATTCCAATTTCCTGTACAGATTCCGGAACTCACCGAACCGAGTTGATGCAAAACTTTTTTTAATGTGTGTACTTATCCCCATTTGTTTCTTAAATTCCAGACAGCTGCACAAAGTTTTCAACATAAGTTGTAGAGAATTTTATTTAGGAAAAATGATGGTAATAACGTTAACTGAAACTGTATGAATGTGTCAGATAACCTGCTTTTATTGACACTTTAGCACACGTGAATATATTTTAAACCGAAAAAAAACAAAACTCAGTGTTAAGGAAGTTGTACATTGTACATAAAACGTAACAATAAAAGTTCAGAAATGTCTCTACCAAGTTCAGTGCATTTAGCTGCACGTGTGTGAACAGATTTTGTTGCTCGTTTCAGTCTCGCGGGCTTGCTCTTAGTTTCGTCTATTCCATTCATAATGCGAGCAAATAATGCCTCACGTGTATTGACTTTGTTCCCATGTTTTATGGGATTCACCAGACCAGTAACAGCAAAATAATTGGAAATCGTGCTTTACTTTAACGTCGTACAGTTTTGCAATGGCTTCGTGTTCGCGAAGCTGGTTAATTTCAGGCAAAATCTTTTGTTAGCCGTAGCTTCGCAACTAAACATTTGCGGACCTATGCTGATATGAACCTTTTTCTTTAGTTTTACTTGCACAATAACATATTAAAGTATTTGCATATATTCGTGAATCACCCTGTATAGTTGCAATATAACTGTAATTGTTGTATGAACTGAGTATTATTTACTGTGTCATTTGTTTGTTGGATCTACATCTACATACAGATTCCGCAAACAACCATATGGTGTACGACGGAGGGTAGCTTGCACCATTGCTGCTTATTCCCTTTCTTGTTCCGCTTGCAATTGGGGCGACGGAAAGTGGGCTGTGATGTACCTCTTTAAGAGCCCAAGCTTGTCTTATTCTACGCTATCGTTATCCTAAAACTAGTGATAAACAAACTATACATAGTTCATAAGTGTAGCCCTAACAATATAATATTTTTATGCAAACATCACTCATAATTATTTCCATATCCTTGTATTATTTCTGTGAGCTTGTATGTGTTTCATAACAAATGAAACAGGTCACACACTGAAACAATTTCTGGTGAACAGATTGTCAATTTGTGTAATATTATGGTTGTGAAAGGCCAATTTTCTGATAAAGCCTAGTCACCTTATTTTACTTGGGACACAAAGTAGCTTAAAATGTGAATGTCACAAAAATGATTAGCAGGAATTACACCATATTTTATGTAGCCTGTAGATTCAGTTTACTCTGTAGCGGTTCTTCCTCCAATATTTTCACTGTGCCTTGATAAACATAGAGCCAGCTCCAGTTTTGTAGGGCGGTTTTGTGATTGCGGCTGGACTATGGGTGCTTATGTACCGGTCAACTTGGCCTTCATACCCAATGATCATCATCAAGCTGGCCACAGGCGCTTAGAGCAGCAGTACCATACACAGTCTCTGTACTGAGGTTGGTGAGCCCCACCTATCACCTGGAGGCAACCCTTATAGTGCATCAGGAGTATATATTCCTCACAGCACCTTCTTCCCAAGCATACTATTGCTCGTCTAGCTGTGGAACGCCTTTCTACCATTTGACCATGTGCATGAAGTGTGTGCTGGAGTCCTTTGGTGTGGTGCACATACAGGTTCAAATCCGTGGCTCTAACAGACTGCCATCGTAGCTGCCGCAGCGTCTAAAGTAACTTTACGCTTAGTGCAGTACTGGAATGATTACACTTCTGTTTATATTTTGACATGATATTACCTCAAATTTCAAACGATCATCACAGCCATTTAGCTGGCTTCACAGATGGTTATAAACAGGAGAATTCCTTGGCTGCTCTGTTGTTTCCACTAATCTTGTCCTCAAGATTTGGTAGCCTGCAGACTTCAGTCTTCGATACCTAATTATCCGAGACCTTGAGGACGCCGGAACAGATAAGACTTGCAGTCCCTGCTATGTTCCATGTCTTTTATGACTCCCTGCTTGCTCTTCAGTCTTTGTATCCGACCGATAAAATGTTCCGAGACATGCTGGATGTCTTTCTCCACTTGCAAAGGGCTGGGGAAGGGTGTGTCTTTCTGTTGAGCACCAGGGCTCATGGGTATTGCGGGGGAAGTAAGTGAATATGTAGCAGCGAAGGAGGCGTGTCGTGATCCTCAGTTAGCTCAGGGTGTCTTTCCCTACACGCATTCACTTCACTGTTGAGGTGCAGAGTCATGTGTCAATGGGAAGAATAGTGGCTGGATGTGACAGACAAGTCCATAACGCGGCCGAGGCGCACCTCCTTCTAGCCATGCAGGTGTGATAAGTTGCTCCTTACACAGCGCTACGACGAATGGCTTCTTGCTCCAGCGAGAGGATCTTCCAATGTGTGGTGGTTGTGGTGTTTGGCGCACACCTTTCACCCTTTCTCCACTGCCGTATGAATGTAAGATGGGGGGATTGCGTGGGTCAGAGCGGTGGACATGGGAGTGAGTGAATGTCATTTTGTGGGTGTACTCATCAGGGTGTTGCAATATTTTCAACCTTTTTATCCACATTCGTTTCTTTTAATATTTGTAAGTGCGGGATAACGTCGCCATTTGGGGCCCCTAACATCTAGATAACACACATATACAGTGATCATCAGAGGCTGCATGTATTTTATTATGACCTATTTGAATTATAGTTATAAATAGCAAAACTCAATCACTGTTTAAATAAACAGGTAACTCATATCACTGTCAGTAGGTACGACGAATTTGAGAGTAAAGTAGGAAAATACCAATAATTTTTCATACCTGATGAAATTAAAGGCTTTTTTATTCACACAGATGTCAGTATGGCGTAATTAGGATCACAGTGTGAAGATCTAATTTGTCGTAATCCTTTTAGTGAAATACAATATACGTTATATACGAACAGACGGAGCATATGACATAAAAATCTGACAATATAATGTAAATAACCAAAGTTAATTTCATACTTCAAATTACCTGTACTTGCTACTCCAAGTACATCTCCCAGTGTAAGATAATTACAAGAGATGAAATATCAAAGAACTGATCAAAATAGCCCAGGTTAGTCTCAATTGAAATTGAAATGTACCTAAACTACTTATGATATAATTGCCCACCTCCTAAATTACTTATGATATAATTTTCCAGTTATTTAAATTCAGGATAATAAAGTGTGGGTATATAACTAAATCAAATGAAATCAACACATCTACTAGCCACAAAAACCAATAAATGCATTATAGTGACAATTAAATTTATGTTCAATTTCAGCAAGAGCTATCAACTCAAGAAACTTGGATTACATTGTTCAGGTTACAAACTGTTGCACACACATTTAACATATTGGTGAGAACACCATCTTGTGCAGTACTGGAAAGGCACCTATAGCTCGATACTACTGTCTTTGGTAAGCAACTAATGTTTTCTCTTAAATTAAATAAATGTTTAATTTTTTTCTTAATTAGAAGAGAAATTATGAGAAGAGCTAATAGTGTGATGTTATCTATCAACAAGGAGAAAGCAGTAAAGGTGATTACAATTTCAGCTTAATAGTCTTCAGTACATTTGTTACACCAGCAAGCATTTATTACACAAAACCTCGAACAGTGTAGCATTTATAGCAGCTTCCAGAGAAAATTAATTTGAAATTCATATTTAGATAGATGAAAGTTAAGCACAAATTTTGTGAGATACTTTCCATCTAAATAATTATTCTTTGTATACATTCAGTAAAGAAACATTGCTCATTAACTGAAATTACTATAAATTTCGACATATACTTTTCCTTATTTTAATTTATATCTATCCTTTCATAGGTTTCACTATTACCCATACATTTAGCTGATGTCTTTTCAATTGTTATTTAATATGAACATGTCTGATATTTTGTAGCTTTTTGTTACATCATATAATGTCATGACGGAATGCCATCAGTGAAAGAAGTTTTGAAATATACAGGTACATCTATTAAAACCATAATATCATAAACCACTGGAGACCTTGGTTCCAAATTAGGGATTGACTCTATCATTTAGTCATTTGACCCAGCAATGCGTAGTATGAATATGATGCATTCACCAGCTGTAAAAATAAAATAGAAATGTATAAGTTCCAAAAAGAAGTATTCCACAGTTAAATACCTATGTGTGAAGAGGTTCCATTAACTTTTGTATTTTAATGCAAGAAATAACAGAGTAGCTAAAAGAGAGCTCTTCAAGACATGAAAATGGATATCTCCAGAACAGTTAAATACAATACTCTCTGGACAAAACACTAAAACTAAAGTTAGATGTATCTAAAGAGAAGCTATCTGAACTCAAAGACATGTTCAGCTATCGATAGGAACATGCTCAAGAGAAGATCATTGAAGCCCATAATATATGGAAAGATTGCTATATGATCATTTGTTAACACACCAACGGTTAGAACACAGATCCTTCGATAATGACAGTTATGATAATATACAAATTAAGTATTTTTGCCTGTTTTCGAAACACAACTGTCCTTAAAGAAGTTTAAGTATAATATCTTTCTTTAATTTATGCCTCTTTAATTGTTACTTTTATGTGTAAATGCCTGAAATTCGCCTAAAATTTATAGCATTTCCACTACAGAAGATGGCACCAAGAAGGAAGGACATTAGTGTCTTGTGACAGCCAGAGCGAGAGCACCAGCAGCAGCGAGTACTGTTTGTATAAAGCGTTTATTTTGCATTTTGTTTACGACCTTCTACTAAGGAAGGGATTCTATTTGTGTTTATCTGCTCTGCATAGAAACTAACAGTTCTTGATAAAACTTTACGTAGTTTTCGTGTTAGATTTCTTAGTGTTTTCTTGATCGTTTAGAACAGAAAGCGCCCTAAAACCGTCTTTTGTTTGTTTCGCGGCCGTTAGCCACTAGTCACTTGAATCAGCAGTTGTCTTGTGACAGCCAGAGCGAGAGCACCAGCAGCAGCGAGTACTGTTTGTATAAAGCGTTTATTTTGCATTTTGTTTACGACCTTCCACTAAGGAAGGGATTCTATTTGTGTTTATCTGCTCTGCATAGTAACTAACAGTTCTTGATAAAACTTTACGTATTTTTCGTGTTAGATTTCTTAGTGTTTTCTTGATCGTTTAGAACAGAAAGCGCTCTAAAACCGTCTTTGTTTGTTTCGCGGCCGTTAGCCACTAGTCACTTGAATCAGCAGTTGTCTTGTGACAGCCAGAGCGAGAGCACCAGCAGCAGCGAGTAGTGTTTGTATAAAGCGTTTTTGTACTTATTTGCTGCGCTTAGCTTTTAAATAGTTTTTCTGGGAAAACCTAGCGTAGTTTTCGCGTCTCGTATTTCAGTGAGTGTTTCTTGATTATCAGAGTAGCTCATCAGAAGATTATCTTGGGAATTTGTCACCGTATAGGGTAGGGTAAACATAGTCATGTGTAGGGACTGTGGTTGTTGTGAGCGGACGCAAGGAGAATTGGCCACTCTTCGGGGGCAGGTGGAGGCTTTGTCTGTTAGGCTCATCGAGCTCGAGGCGCAGGCGTCGGCTCGTAGTGGTGTTGGGGCAACTGTGGTGAGACCTATGCCTACTTCGGTGGCCTTGGAATCACATGGAGCCCCTGATGTCGCTGCGCCTTCCGGCAGTGAGCATCTTACCGGTCAGCCATCACTCCAGGGTGAATGGCGGACAGTGGTGGGCTCGCGCGTGCCTGGCCGAAAGGCGAAGGTGGGATCTGGCCGCGTGGCAGCTGCCTTACCCCTTTCCAACAGGTACGGGGTGCTTCCTAGTGGTGATGACATCGTTTCCGAGCCACCACAGGATGCCTCGCCTGTTGGGCCAGTGGCCGATTCTCCGGCAAGGTCCCGACAGTCACAGAGTGCGTGCCTATTAGTTATAGGAAGCTCCAACGTTAGGCGGGTTATGGAGCCCCTCAGGAAAATAGCGGGTAGGTCGGGGAAGAATGCCAGTGTGCACTCGGTGTGCTTGCCGGGGGGTCTCGTCCGTAATGTGGAGGAGGCCCTTCCGGCAGCTATTGAACGCACTGGGTGTGACCGGCTGCAGATAGTAGCACATGTCGGAACGAATGACGCCTGCCGCTTGGGTTCTGAGGCCATCCTTGGTTCCTTCCGGCGGCTGGCTGATTTGGTGAAGACAACCAGCATCGCACGCGGAGTGCAAGCTGAGCTTAATATCTGCAGCATAGTGCCCAGAGTCGATCGCGGTCCTCTGGTTTGGAGCCGTGTGGAGGGTCTAAACCAGAGGCTCAGACGACTCTGCGACTATAATGGTTGCAAATTCATCGACCTCCGTTATTGGGTGGAGAACTGTAGGGCCCCCCTAGACAGGTCAGGCGTGCACTACACACCGGAAGCAGCTACTAGGGTAGCAGAGTACGTGTGGCGTGCACACGGGGGTTTTTTAGGTTAGAGGGACCCCCCCTTGGGCGAAACGATAAAATACCTGACGGCTTACCAGAGAGGACATTATCATCGTTGATAAAGAACGTCCGTCCTCAGAGACCAAAAACAGGAAAAGTTAACGTAATATTGGTAAACTGCAGGAGTATCCAGGGCAAGGTTCCTGAATTAGTATCTCTTATTGAAGGAAATAGTGCGCATATAGTATTAGGAACGGAAAGTTGGTTAAAACCGGAAGTGAACAGTAACGAAATCCTAGACACAGAATGGAATATATACCGCAAGGATAGGATAAACGCCAATGGTGGAGGAGTATTTATAGCAGTAAAGAATTCAATAATATCCAGTGAAGTTATTAGCGAATGCGAATGTGAAATAATCTGGGTTAAGCTAAGTATCAAAGGTGGGTCAGATATGATAGTTGGATGCTTCTATAGACCACCTGCATCAGCAACCGTAGTAGTTGAGCGCCTCAGAGAGAACCTGCAGAACGTCGTGAAGAAGTTTCGTGATCATACTATTGTAATAGGGGGAGACTTCAATCTACCAGGTATAGAATGGGATAGTCACACAATCAGAACTGGAGCCAGGGACAGAGACTCTTGTGACATTATCCTGACTGCCTTGTCCGAGAATTACTTCGAGCAGATAGTTAGAGAACCAACTCGTGAAGCTAACGTTTTAGACCTCATAGCAACAAATAGACCGGAACTTTTCGACTCCGTGAATGTAGATGAGGGTATCAGTGATCATAAGTCAGTGGTTGCATCAATGACTACAAGTGTAATAAGAAATGCCAAGAAAGGAAGGAAAATATATTTGCTTAACAAGAGTGATAGGGCACAAATCGCAGAATATCTGAGTGACCACCATCAAACGTTCATTTCTGAGGAAGAGGATGTGGAACAAAAATGGAAAAAATTCAGAAACATCGTCCAGTACGCCTTAGATAAGTTCGTACCGACTAAGGTCCAAAGCGAGGGGAAAGATCCACCGTGGTATAACAATCATGTACGAAAGGTACTACGGAAACAAAGAAAGCTTCATCATAGGTTTAAGAGTAGTCGAATCATAGCTGATAAGGAAAAGCTGAACGAAGCGAAAAAGAGCGTAAAGAGAGCAATGAGAGAAGCATTCAACGAATTCGAACATAAAACATTGGCAAACAATCTAAACAAGAACCCTAAAAAGTTTTGGTCATATGTAAAATCGGTAAGCGGATCTAAATCCCCTATTCAGTCACTCGTTGACCACGATGGCACCGAAACAGAGGACGACCGAAGAAAGGCAGAAATACTGAATTCAGTGTTCCGAAACTGTTTCACTGCGGAAAATCGTAACACGGTCCCTGACTTCAGCCGTCGCACGGACGCCAAAATGGAAAATTTTGAAATAAACGATATCGGAATTGAAAAACAACTGCTATCACTTAGTAGCGGAAAAGCATCCGGACCAGACGAGATACCCTTAAGATTCTATAGTGATTATGCTAAAGAACTTGCCCCCTTTCTATCAGCAATTTATCGTAGATCGCTGGAAGAACGTAAAGTACCTAGCGACTGGAAGAAAGCGCAGGTCGTTCCCATTTTCAAGAAGGGTCATAAATCAGATGCGAATAATTATAGGCCTATTTCGCTTACGTCAATCTGTTGTAGAATAATGGAACATGTTTTGTGTTCTCGTATTATGACGTTCTTAGATAATACAAATCTCCTTCATCATAACTAACATGGATTCCGCAAACAGAGATCATGTGAAACTCAGCTCGCCCTATTTACCCAAGAAATTCACAGTGCCATAGACACTGGCGAGCAGATTGATGCCGTATTCCTGGACTTCAGGAAGGCATTTGATACGGTTCCGCACTTACGTTTAGTGAAAAAAATACGAGCTTACGGAATATCGGACCAGGTTTGTGATTGGATTCAGGATTTCCTAGAAGAAAGAACACAACATGTCATTCTTAACGGTTCAAAATCTGCAGATGTAGAGGTAATTTCGGGAGTACCGCAAGGAAGCGTGATAGGACCTTTATTGTTTACAATATACATAAATGACTTAGTTGACAACATCGGTAGCTCCGTGAGGCTATTTGCAGATGACACGGTTGTCTACAAGAAAGTAGCAACATCAGAAGACTCGTACGTACTCCAGGAAGACCTGCAGAGGATTAATGCATGGTGCGACAGCTGGCAGCTTTCCCTAAACGTAGATAAATGTAATATAATGCGCATACATAGGGGCAGAAATCCATTCCAGTACGATTATGCCATAGGTGGTAAATCATTGGAAGCGGTAACGACCGTAAAATACTTAGGAGTTACTATCCGGAGCGATCTGAAGTGGAATGATCACATAAAACAAATAGTGGGAAAAGCAGGCGCCAGGTTGAGATTCATAGGAAGAATTCTAAGAAAATGTGACTCATCGACGAAAGAAGTAGCTTACAAAACGCTTGTTCGTCCGATTCTTGAGTATTGCTCATCAGTATGGGACCCTTACCAGGTTGGATTAATAGAAGAGATAGACATGATCCAGCGAAAAGCAGCGCGATTCGTCATGGGGACATTTAGTCAGCGCGAGAGCGTTACGGAGATGCTGAACAAGCTCCAGTGGCGGACACTTCAAGAAAGGCGTTACGCAATACGGAGAGGTTTGTTATCGAAATTACGAGAGAGCACATTCCGGGAAGAGATGGGCAACATATTACTACCGCCCACATATATCTCGCGTAATGATCACAACGAAAAGATCCGAGAAATTAGAGCAAATACGGAGACTTACGAGCAGTCGTTCTTCCCACGCACAATTCGTGAATGGAACAGGGAAGGGGGGATCAGATAGTGGTACAATAAGTACCCTCCGCCACACACCGTAAGGTGGCTCGCGGAGTATAGATTTAGATGTAGTGAAAGAGGTTTTGAAAAAATAGATTGTAAGGATATCACCAACAAATTTCACTCGTCGCCCTTTCATGTGTTTCAAAGAGCAGTATGTTGTTCATCCTAACTATCTAGAGAGAATGCATACCATTGTTAACCTATGTTAGTGATCACGTTTTGTATCTGTATTTGTGTACACAAAATAAGGCCGCTCTTCTAAACAGTGATCTGGGTAATTCTTGTGTGTTGTTCCTCTTCCTCTTTTACCACACTGAGCATGAGATACGCATTTCCAACTAATTTTCTCCCACATCCAGTTTCTTTTTGTCAGATCCTGTGATTAGCTTTCACATTTTGACTTACGAAATTTGGGACACGATGTGTGCACGCGAGCTCAGAGGAGCAGTGACACAGTGCGTCTGGTTTGAGCTGTCCTTTGTGGGTTTCTGATAATTGAATGAATGTGAGTTGTTGATATGAGACTTCCATAGTATTTTCAACACTTATAAGTTTCAAATCCGTAAGCAATAGAAAAGAAAAGTGAATGTGTGGGTTTCTTCAGAGCCTGGACTTACTTTACTTCCTTTCCAAAAAATTTACTTGAGGGACACTATACTTCCTTTGAGCAACGCTAAGCTGGAAAATACTGCAAGTGATACTCATGTTCTCAAAATGGAATTTGACACTCGGGCCTACCATCGTGTGAGAGTCCATCCTCGAGGAAAAAATAAAGGATATTTCATTTCTTTCTTAATTTAAAATTTCTTACAATTTTGACACCTGCCACCTAAAATTCAGTGCGAATTGTAGTTCCTCACAGCTAGTGACAATTATATACAACTGTTATTAACATTCTCTTCGACATTTGTATTTTAAGGATTTGCAACAAATGATGAAATAATTTTTAAGGGAAACAGAAAATACATAAAATTTTAAATGAAAAGTAAAATCACCCAAGTCCATTAAACCAAGGTACTACATTAATTAATCATTTACGCTACCATTATAGCAGATAGCGTATTGCCATTTCCTAATCTTAACCACTGGGAAACATCACGTTAATCCTACCAACACTAATGAAATTTCGATAATGTGCAGTACCAATAGGCAGTTCTTTATGCTCACCACAAAATATGCGGAACGATTGTTTTTAACTTTTATTAACAACATATTTTTCAATAGGCACTAATATTTATGTAGGGTCTACAGCCCCAAAGTGTATTTTAGGACAGTCTTGAAAATACTACAGCATATTCTGCAAAGTGTATGCAGTCGGGAGGCGACTCAAAGAACACTACAGTTTATTTAAAATGCAAAGTTCGTTAGTTATCGTTGACTTTTGACTTTTATTCACAAAGGGTCTTAAGACTGAAAATAAATGACATATATAGCGAGAAGTCGCATTCAGTATTAACCATTATATTTTTGGGTTAAGATTTGCTGAAAAATTTAGAGGACTTACGGCGTCTTAAATAATTAATCGTTAAAAACAATCGATATTTTATTCAAAATTTTAAAATGTAATGTACATAACAAGATTACGATATTTTCAAAAGGTGGGCGTAAAATGCCCCCAATTGCAAGGTTTAAGATGGATATATGCTTCAGGAAGCCCGAGTTGCGGAAGTCTACATCCAAGACCCATTCTGTCATTAATTACTTATGTGTGAGGGAGTTCCCTGTTGCGCTGGTGAATCCTTGCTGACACTGATTCACTCACTCACAGTACCCAGTTCAGCATTATCGCCTGCAAGTGGGTTTATCTTAAATTCTAACCATTTTCAACTTCCCACCCAGATATTTTATTTAGTAATTTGTTCACCAGGTATCAATTGTATTTATGTAAAGGTCAGTGATCCATGGGATAGTAGTGTGTGAACAATGAGAAAGGTGTCATATTTACATTTCCATCAGCTCTCTCCCAAAGTTTCAGAAAGCCCAACAGGGTCACCTTAGTAACAATTGGTAAGCAAATTAAATATATGGACACATACATCACCTGTACTGTTCCTAATGAAATAGAAGACGACTGACAGGAGCGTCTGACCTTTTTCATACCTGAACCCCGCCGCCCACACACTGCCCACCATCACTGAATTGATCCAGTCAACCGATTCTTAGTCAACTTGTGCCACAAATTTCTTGTCTCCAAAATTCTATTCACCACCTCCTTATTAATTTCGTTGTAACCTTCAGCACTCTTCTCTAGCAGCACATTCCAAAGCTTCTATTCTCTTCTTATCTTAACTGGTTATTGTTCGTGTTTCACTACCATACATGGCTGCACTTCTGACAAATATCTTCAGAAAAGACTTCCTGACACTTGAGTCTGTATGCAACGTTAGCAAACTTCTCTTCTTCAAAAACGCTTGTCTTGCCATTGTCAGTCTACATTTCATATCCCCTTTACTTCAACCATCATCAGTTATTTTTCTTCCCAAACAGAAAACTCATGTATTATTTTAAGTGTCACGTTTCCCAATCTAATCCCCTCAGCATTATTTGGTTTCATTCGTCTAAATTCCATTAAGCTTGTCTTTCTCTTGTCGATATCCATCTTATATCCTCCTTTCAATACACTGTCTATTCCATTCAGTTGCTCCTCCAAGTATTTTGTTATGTCTGACAGAATTACAATGTCATCGGCCAACCTCAAGGCTTTTTTTTTTCTTCTCCCTGTACTTCAACTCATATTCCAAATTTTTCTTCAGTTTCCTTCACTGAAGGTTCAGTGTACCGATTGAATAACATTAGGGATAGGCTGCTACCTAGTCTCAAACCCTTATCAAACACTGCTTCTCTTTAATGCCCCTCTACTCTTATGACTACAATCTGGTTTCTATATAGGTTGTAAACAGCCTTTCGCTTCCTACATTTTACGCTTGACACCTTCAGAATTCCAAAGAGAGTATTCCAGTCAACATTGTCATAAGCTTTCTCTGAGTTTATAAACGCTGTAAACGTATCTTCTACTTTCATTAACCTATATCCTAAGTTAAGTCATAGCATTAGTATTGCCTCGAGTGATCTGACGTTTCTTTGAAGTCCAAACTCACCTTCTGTGAGGTCAGCTTCTACCATTTTTTACATTCTTCTGTGAGAAATTTGTGTTAGTATTAGCAACTGCTTTATTTGGAATTAGAATTACTACATTGTTCTTGAGGCCTGCCTCATACATCTTGATCACCAGATAGAAGATTTTTGCTGTGTCTGGCTCTCCCAAGGCTATCAGTGACTCTGACCGAATGCCATCTACTCTCATCTTCATTTACGTCCTCTTCCATTTATATAATGTTGCCTTCATCTTCTTGTATACACCCTCTATATGCCACTTCTACCTACCAGCTTTCCCTTCTTTGCTTAGTACTGGTTTTCCATCTGAGCTCTTGTTATTCATATAGCTGCTCCTCTTTTCTCCCAATTTCTTTTAATTTTCCTGTAGGCGGTATCTATTCTTCCCTTACGGAAATATGTTCCAAATCCTTACACTTGTCTGGAGGTATTTCTGCTTAGCCATTTTGCATTTCCTGTCAGTCTCAGTTTTTAGACGTTTGTATTCCTTTTAGCTTGCTTCATTTGCTGCACTTTCGTATTTTCTCCTTTCATCAATTACATTCAATAGCGCTTGTGTTATCCAAACATTTCTGCTAGGCCTTGTTTTTTACCTATTTGGTCTTCTACTGCCTTCACTATTTTGTCACTTCCACCATGTTTCTTTCCCCTTTTCTAGGCAACTGTTGCGTAACGTTCCCTCTGAAATTCTGAACAACCTCTTGTTCTTTTAGTTCATTCACGTCCTATCGCCTTAAATTCCTACTTTTTTGCAGTTTCTTCACTTTTAATCAGCAGTTCATAACCAATAAATTGTGGTCAGAATCCACATATGTCCCTGGAAATATCTTACAATTTAAAATCTGGTTCCGAAATCTCTGTCTTAGCATCATATAATCAATCTAAAACCTTCCGGTGTTTCCAAGTCTCTTCCACGTATACAAGCTTCTACACCATACTTAAACCAAGTGTTTGCGATGTTAAAATTACGCTCTGTGCAAAATTCCATTAGGTGGCTTAGTGTTTCATTCCTTTCCCCAAGTCCATATTCTGTACAACTTTTCGTTCTCTTGCTTTTCCAGCTATCAAATTCCAGTTCCCCGCCACAATTAAATTTTCGTCTCCATCAGTTATGTAAATAATTTCTTTCATCTTATCATACATTTATTCAACATTTTCATTAGTTAAATATATTTGTTTTTTGATGTTGTGGAGAAAAGGAAGGAAAAGAGATTAGCGTTTGACATCGAATAGATTACGAACTAGTTATAGTTGGAACGCAGGCTTGCATTGGGTACCGATGTTGATTCAGCGGAACCAACCCAGCATTAGCCTGAGGCAAATTATGGAATGCATAGACAACCTAAACCTGAATGTCCCTGTAAGTCCATCTTTATGAAGATGGTTGCGGAATGTCGAGCATTCAGTATAAAATTCTGAATAAAGGCACCTTCAGTCGTCTAAATTTCCAGTTGTTATTTTATTTGTGCAACCAGTTCCAGCGCTACATTATGCTATCTTCGCGTCCCTGGCCAACGTTTTAGTAGGATCCCACCTCTTGACCTGCAAAAATAGGGGCCACCATTCAGTGAGTTGTATCCGTAGATTTCTTAACTCAGCGATCCATTCGGTACTCACTTGCTAACTTGTGTCGACAAGTAATGATCGAAGGGATCACTGTGATAAGAAGAAATCTAAGGAAACCTCTCCCTGAATGTTGGCCCCTATTTCAACTGGGCCAGAGGTGGGATTCTTCTTACACGTCGATCTGGGCCTGAATATGGCATAATGCAGCGCTGAAACTGGTCGCACAAATAAAACAAGAACTGTAAATTTGGACGGCTGAAGGTGTTTTGATTCGACATTTTGTAAATGTAGGTAATCGGATGGCCATTTCAACCGGATTCCCGATGAATACGAGACCAGTATCTTAAGTAATGTGTCACTTCCCTCGGTTACTATGCTGGTAGGCAGCAAGCTCAAGTTTAATAATTTGGTCTTATACAAAATACATGCACGAGTTGTTTTGTGCAGTTGTACAAGTGGCATTTTTCGTCGGACCAATGAAATGTGATATCTATTTAAGCACTCACCGAAACGAACGCTTCCCTGTTCATGGGGTAGAGGTGTGCAGTGGTGAGAACGAGCGGCTTCTGGGCGCGGCTCATGAGTATCCTCAAAGCGCGCTTGAATCGACGGCTCGCCTTCAACCAGGAACAGCTGTACGCCGCCAGCGTTACTGCCTCCGCCTGCGGACAATGAAACACCTGCTGAAGTTTCGCTCGTCATGTGGGGCTTAAGGCAGGAACTAAAGTTTTTTTAGAATTACGGCTCAATTGTCTTAAAACTTTCTAAGGTGCTTTTTATCATCAGTGACCTATAACAAGAGATGGAATGGGAACCGAATGCAGGATTAGTGTGGGTCGCTGTTACCTGCAGACGTGGAGTAAAAAGCCGCACTGAGTTCTTGAATTTATTCCCATGGATTCAGGAGATGACCAATAGGGGGCAAGTTATTCTTATTGTAACTTACTGCTGCATGGAAGTTCATCCCGGCAGGTCACTCAAGAGGTGAGAAAATGTTTTTTACTATATACAAGTAACTTTTCCGATGTTTTACTTCAACTATGTATAATGTGCGTTTTAGTCACACTTTCACGTGGAAAAAATGGTTCTAGTTGGACCCCCAAATTCAACAATGTCGCATTTTTATGAAAATGGCACGATGGGGTATATCCCTGTAGTTGTTCTGGGGTAAATTGCCGCAGTTACAAAAAAGTGACAATTCTTCATTGATAATCCCCGGCAGAAGGTGATATTCAACACACACTGCGTGAGAATATCTCACCTGAATATTTTTCGGTCTTTAGGGACAACTTTCCAGCAAAGCTTTGAAAACTGAGCTTCTAACTATGACACCCAATAAATAACGAGTGGAAGCAGAATGCATGGGAAAATAAAAACTCGCTACTGAGAAAGAAAAATATGCCAGAGAAAGAAGAGAGCGCTATAGAAATAAAATGACGTAAGCTAGATTTCATTATATCAATGCCAAAAAAGGAAAGTAAACAAATCAAATTGATCGTTAATTCAGTCAGATTCAGACTTCTCACATCATGACGGTAGCTCGTATATAGATATGGTCTTACTATTTAGCTACGAAGTATTCAAGGAAGCACAAAAAGAGGAAGAACAAGAATCAGTGACTGCAAGGCAGAGTCAGAGGGCTTTACCTAGATAGCTTAGTCTCGGTAAATGAACTCGTTTAGGTTACCCTAATGATACTCTTTTCGTGCTGGAAAAAATGTAGTTTTTAAACATTATCTTCCACTTTGCAAGATATTTCAGTTCAACATTGCTTTGAGTAATTTGGCTGCAATACAACAATATTACAGAGGATTATTTCAAGTATTTAAATTAAGCAGTCATCCATTTTTATCCATGTTTATCTCAAATAAGGCAAAGACCCGCACTCATCGCTTTAGCACATTTTGTGTGGTGAAATCCAGAAATTTTTGATTTAACTAAATTATCTATTCCTCTGTTATTAATGATGAAACCGAGCTGGAATTTTGATGTCTTATAGATAATAGTCCAAGCTGTGACTTCTATTTGAAATCGCTGGACAATACGTCCCTTATTGATTACATTTTTAGAAAAACTGAGAATTGCGAGGCTGTACTGCCAACTGCCCCGTGTATGGGTAACCAAAGTGCATGATAACGAATAAATATTTACTAAACGAAAGCCGGAAAGCGTGGAGAGTTCATGGTGAATCTTCTTTTGGGATGGGGAATAATTACAATTGGAGTTCCACAGGGTTCAATTCCGAAATCACTCCTGTTCTCACTCGCTCATTTTCTCTCTCTCTCTCTCTCTCTCTCTCTCTCTCTCTCTCTCTTTCTTTCTCTCTCTGTCTCTCAACACACATAAACTTCGTCCCCAGACTGATAACTGATAAAGCAGAAACAGAGTTCAATGTTGCTGATCCAATCATCGTAAACAATCCCAAAAGAGCTGCAGCAACAAAAGGAGTGATAAATGCAAAATTCAAAGTGATGATATGTGAGACAGTCACATACAAAGAAACACATTTCATTCTATTCTGCAGAATGCTAATTGTATCATCATCAGCAACAAAACAACAACAGCAGAAAAGAAAAGAAACATGCATAACTATTAAAATTTCTTCGGAATGTATACGATAGGCACTGGGATTGTAAAATATATAAAAAAAGAAAGAAAGAAAGTTACATTAACGGAAAAAATTGCAACACCAGAAAATATTTAATGTGCAGTAAAGAAATTTCGAGAATGGATTTCTCTAGGTAGCTTATTTAAGTGATTAACGTTGAAATAACCAATGTAGTCGTCAGAATGTTGAATGCAAACCTGCATGCACTGCGTAGTTCAGGTACCGCATGTCAGTTTGTGGGATTGAGTTCCTCGTCTGTTGCATATGGTCGGTGAGTACAGTGACGATTAACACTGTTTGTATATGATGCCGAAGTTGTTATCCGATGATGTCTCACATGTACTAGACTGGAGACAGATTTGGTGATCGAGCAGACCAAAGCAACATGTCGACACACTGTAGTGCATGTTGGTTTACAATAGCAGTATGTGGGCGAGCGCTATCTTGTTGGTAAACATCCCTGGAATTTTATCCATGAATTGCGGCCAAACAGGTCGTATCACCAGACTGCGGCACAAATTTGCAGTCAGGGTCCGCGGGGTAACCACGAGAGTGCTCCTGCTCCCATATGAAGCACGCCCCAGATCATAAATGCAGGTGTTGGTCCAGAGTGTCCTGCACGCTGTCAGATTGGTGGAGGCCCTCAACCGGCCTTCTTCTAACCAACACAGGGCCGTCACTGGCACCGAGGAAGAACCAGCTTTAATTAGAAAAGGCAACAGACGTCCACCATGCCCTCCAATGACCTCTCGCTTGACACCACTGAAGTCGCAAACGGCGGTCTTTTAGGATCAGTCGAATGGAGACTAAAGCCGTCAGCACACGGACCGTGCATCCGTACGTTGAGCTTTGAGCGTGCCGAGTTTCTGACGTCATAACGAGGAATGGCACGTTCGGGAGTCCTTTTGAACGTGCAGAGCAATATCTAGCATATGAGATATTCTGAGGGTGCGTCTGGGCGTTGACCAATCAGATGGCACATCGCCACCTACGTACGGAGTTGTGAGGCGCCATATTGGCATTCTTTTCAAGCCTATACTTATATATGCCATTTCTGAACACCAGCAAAGTGAGAGTCACTCAAAAATCCGTCGTTAATTGTCTGATTCGTTGCAATAATATGAGAAACATCATATTCGTTGCAAAAGAATTATTGTCACTTGCGTATTATGAGAGTATGCCGTTTGAAGCCAACGACATACTGACGATCCACCAAAAACACAATGTTTTTGCTACAATTCGTTATAATTAAAATTCAATTACTAACATAGTTACGATTAATCCTTTCAGGAAATGGCAGGATGTTAGAAGTGGCTGATATACTGGGTGATCAAAAAGTCAGTATAAATTTGAAAACTGAATAAATCACGGAATAATGTAGGTAGGGAGGTACAAGTTGACACACATGCTTCGAATGACATGGGGTTTTATTAGAACCAAAAGTTGAAAAAATGTCCGATAGATGGCGCTTCATCTGATCAGAATAGCAATAATTAGCATAACAAAGTAAGGCAAAGCAAAGATAATGTTCTTTACAGGAAATGTTCAATATGTCCACCATCATTCCTCAACAATAGCTGTAGTCGAGGAATAATGTTGTGAACATCACTGTAAATCATGTCCGGAGGTATGGTGAGGCATTGGCGTCGGATGTTGTCTTTCAGCATCCCTAGAGATGTCGGTCGATCACGATACACTTGCTTCAGGTAACCCCAAAGCCAATAATCGCACGGACTCAGGTCTTTATCAGCCAGGCTGGGGATGATGCGATTCTGTAACATATCGGCGTACCTCTCACCCGTCACGGTAGCAGTACTGACGTTTTGCTGTCCACCGCCATCCGTCTGACATTTTGTGAACTTTGTTTTTCTGGTTCTAATAAAACCCCATGTCATTCCAAGTATGTGTGTCAATTTTTACTTCTCTATCTACATCATTCCGTCGTTTATTAAGTTTTCACATTTATACTGACTTTTTGATCACCCAGTATAATTGTCGCTGAATTGTCGTCAGAGGGTTCGGTCAGAGGGTTAGTTGCCCTCTGTAATAAAAACACTGAGTCAACGGCTCAACACTGAAATTGACGGGTGTCCTGAGACATCCGCACCGAACATATGCAACGAACAACATCGAACAAAATGAGAAAAAGAAGTAGCGTAGTGGGTAGCATTATTGCTTCTGCGTATTACGGCGATGGCGGTGGTTCACGTCTTCCCACATCCAAATTCTTTTTTCCCCCTAACATTCACGTTTTTAATAGGTTATGATGCTTTATTACTAGTTTAATATATGTACTATAATATTTGATGTTATGTAAACATAAGTTCACCTTTTTTCCGAGGAGTGAGTTCGATTGGCTTAATCTGCAGGACAGCTTGCGCTATTTGTAAAAGAAAAACGACCAACATATCTTTATACGTTTGTAATTCATGTGTTGCAAAGATTTTGCTACTAGGTAGGAACAGTGATCAAGTAAGAATGACCTTGGGGTTTTACTAAAACGTGGGAATGATGAAATAATGTTTATCTTACGTGGAGAATTATCGCAAAATTTGTATCGCACTGTTTTTAATGGAAGTTTTATAAGCCTACGTCCTTACTGATTGGACATGATACTTTCCTTTTCGCCTTCAAACATGTACATGGATATTGAAGTTTTTATTTGTGTGTATAACATATGGAACAATGTGACTAGCATATGGGCAATGGAGGAAATGTGCGTTTTAATAGAGCTAACGTGGCTATTTTACGCCCGCCCGTTTAGTAAACAGTGTGATTTACGAAATAGAAACAACTGCCGCTGGAGTGCGTTGTGATCGCGTGTACCACGCTGGGGCCCACGTAGCGTATGCACAAGTCGCATCGTTCCTCAGTGTTTAGCAGCACGTTGACCTCAACACGCTCAATGTTGACGTTCGACAGCACGGTCCGTATGCCGACGGGTTAAGGGCCGTGTGGCTCGGACCTGTCCTTGAAGTAACCGATTTGTAACAGTTCGTTGTATCACTGTGCTGCCAACTGCTGCTCAGACTGCTGCTGCAGATGCAGTGCGACGCGCCAGAGCCACACGCAGAACACGATGGTCTCCCCTCTCGATAGTACCAAGTGGTCGTCTGGAGCCAGGTCTTGACCTAGTCCAAATTGAGCGAGGTGTTGATAACGGCATCAACTCACGGCGTCTAAAGCAACGTAACTAACGCTCACTACCTTTACAAAGTTCCTTTAAAGCAAACCTGAATTGCATCGCTTAGTGACGCTGTTAGCATCATTCCTATGCTGGTGGCAGGAAATTGCTATAGACTTCATCTTTCAGATGTAGAAACACGCCTGTTAGATTTCGTTTATATCACACAGCTCCTCCTTCGTGTAGTGATTTTTTTCCGTCAGTGTATTATAAACCTTTTAAACGATTGATTTCAGTAACATTTCCTCTTTGTACTTCTAGCTACTTATTTTGGTGCTGAAAGCATTAGACAATTTGCCTAGTTCTCATACTTACTTTCTGCGACGTCACACAGAATGATTTTTCTTGGGCAGTTTCACACACACAACGTATTCCTTGCATATAAACGTTCTGTGTTGTGCATGTGGGCAACTGTTTAAAACGTACTCCTGTTAACGACAGGCTGACTGTGAGCTAAACGGTCCAGTCACATCATTGTGAACACCTGCCAGAGTCATGCATAACGCCTTTTGTAGCGCGGGTTGTTAGGAAGACAATCAATGAGGTTTATGATGTTTCCGTAAGTAGAAGAATGAGGAAAAAAACTATTCTTTAAGTAACGTTTGAATCCGTATTTAAGATATTGGTTGGATGGTTCATTTTGGGGAGAGAACCGGACAAAGAGGTCATCGCCCCCTTCAGATTGGGGAAGGATGTGGAGGTATATCGGCTGAACCTTTTCGAAGGAATCATCCTGGAATTTTCCTGAACCGGTTTAGTGAAATCACGGAAAACCTAAATCAAGATGGCCGGACGCGGATTTGTAGCGTCGTCCTCGCAAATGCGAGTCCAGTGTCCTAGCCACTGGACCACCTCGCTCGGTATTTAAGATATCGGAGAGTGGAAACGTTATAATTACAAGTCCCTTTACATGAGCTGAAAATACCTAATTTGGCTTCAGTTACAGAATAGAAGCTTTCGAAATGTGGTGCTACAGAAGAATGTTGAAGATTGGATGGGTAGATCACGTAACTAATGAGGAGGCATTGAATAGGATTGGGGAGACGTTTGTGGCACAACTTGACTAGAAGAAGGGATCGGTTGGTAGGACATGTTCTGAGGCATCAAGGGATCACAAATTTAGCATTGGAGGGCAGCGTGGAGGGTAAAAATCGTAGAGGGAGACCAAGAGATGAATACACTAAGCAGATTCAGAGGGATGTAGGTTGCAGTAGGTACTGGGAGATGAAGAAGCTTGCACAGGATAGAGTAGCTTGGAGAGCTGCATCAAACCAGTCTCAAGACTGAAGACCACAACAACAACAACATAGACACAGAACTGCTAAATATTGAAAATAGTTTCCCAACTGATTATTTTCACTGAATGTTAGAATTAAAAACTCTATAATGTTTATCCAACTTTGCCTTGCCGGGACTAAAATACATCGTTGGGGGAATGTCAATAATTGACTACGCGAGGGAAATTTAAGCTGCCGCGGTGTTTGGACGTTGACTTAGAAAAGATTATTACATGCTGCTAAAAAAGTAAATTTCGTTTTTGAACAGTACTTATGCTTTAAGAAGTTTCGATCTGTGGCTGTTGGCGTCTGACCGAATGTTCTAGTCAACGTCATGTTACCAAATACTGATGAGCTAGAAGCAGAACCTCGTTAACATTTATCAAAAGGATACAGTGTCATACTCCTTAGAAATTATTATTCGAATTATGAAATTACACTAGAGGATTAAAGCAGATGCTTACAAGCTTTGCTCAAGATACCAAAGGGAAGAGAACAGTAGTTGGTACTCGTTGTTTATTGTCAATGAAAGATATTACAGAGTCAACCCATAGTAGATCAATCACACCCTTCCTTTGATTTTCATACAATTACAATTCATATTTGGGAAAATAATAAAACTAATAATTATCTCTGTCCAACGAAATATTCATAAACCACGATTCTGTATGGAAATTTCTATGTCCATTTGAAGGCGCAACAGGTTCTGGAAAGTACGGACATGGACGTGGAGGTATGCCGGCTTCACTGCCGTGGCCAGCAGCCCTACGTTTCTCGGCTGAGGAACCACGGCGCGAAGAGGTCGATCGTGATGGCCCCCGGTTGTCGATTGGGTCTAAATAGGGAGGTTTTAAACTGCGTGTAGATATGGACACTGTCCCCAGTGATGAATGCACACTTTTACTCTTCCATTGTGCCTTCCACATTCACAAGATCACCGAGGAAAACATTTTCCAGCTTATAACAGTCCTAGTTGCAGGGTGTTTATCAACACCCGTTTCACGCCGTTCGCGCCAACAGTCATCTGTCCAATGGAGCATCTTACAAGACCACGTGTCACCACTCAGTGGACGTCCAGTGTAGTACCGACGTGCAAATTCCAGTCTTCTTCACCGATGAACAGCAGTTAGCAGCATGAACCTGGTGCCTGCTGCAGAGCCTCATAAGCAAAGACTTCCGTTGAACAGTCGTGATGGAGACGCTGCTGCCAGGTAGCCCCCTTTGTTCACCCGGCCGGTCATCTGCTCAACTGTTGCACGTCTATTCACCTGTACACATCTCCGCAGCTGTCGCTCATCCCTGACATCCATGGTCCGTGGTGCACGACATATGTCTCAGCGCTGGTTTTGGACTGCGCCATTTTGCCGTGCACGCTATACTTTAACCTCAGAAACGCTAGACAGTTTACAGGCTTAACCATTTCGGAAACGCCTCCACCCTTAACCGGAAAGCCAATGAGCATGCACGTATGGATGTCAGACAGTTCGTTGCATTTCCGCATTACAGCGACTGCACTGTTTTCGGCGTGACCCTGACTCGCTTATATGGAAACAAAAGAAAATTAGATATTTAAATACCGATGTCATGGGAAAACTGGGGCAACTGGTGACGTGAGGAAAGGAAATATTATCTGAATCACTTCACTTCTTTAGTGATTAGTGTTTGATCTGATGAAAAGTTCACCCCACAGATCTGGTTTTGCAAAGTTCAGTTTGGGCAAAAGGATATTAAGAGTAAAGATGTAACATTAACATCCTCGCCCTTGACACCAAAGCGGACAAGCAGTGCTGTACAGAGTAGATCAGATCACATTAGATTACATGGACTGTTCGTTCTAATTGATATAGATTTTTACAAAATAAGAACAGATATGCTACTATACCTTCAACAGGTACCAAATAAAATTGTCCTTGTCGATGTGGAGTTCGTCAAAAAACATCTTTAGCATATTTAAATTTAAAAGGGTATAAAAATGCCACCAAATATTAAATATTCACTACTCTTAGGTACGTATGATAATTGTAGCCACACGGCATCATATACAAAAGAAATCGTTTTGCATTACTTATTTACAATGATCGCATTACTGCACAAAATTTGTACAGAAGTCACATTGCGCACAGTATTACATTATGCAATATTGTCAGTGACATGTATTAATCAGTCAGTTCTGGTAAGAAATCTGTGGAGTAGAAGAAAATGTCCTCCAGTAAATCCTTCACTCTCTTCTCAAACTAAACTTGATTATTAGTTACATTTCTTATGGCTCCTTCTATGTTACTGAAAATTTGTATTTCTGAATAGTGTACACCTTTCTGAACCCAAGTAAGTGACTTTAAATCATTATTGTTAGTACTGCTTCCATGAACTGATCTATTAAACAAAACTAATGAATGGAAAGTTTCACTAAGGAATAAATACTTTGGGAGGTAGTAGTTAGTATCCGCAGCACTCCGAAGAACTTTCTTCAATTAACACTAGAAATAATTCGTATTGAACGTTTTTAAGATAGGTAAACTTTAGTTTGGCTTCATGTGTTACCCCAGAAAATAAGCCCATATCACATTATGGAAAGAATGTAAGCATAGTAAGTGAGCTTCTCTATTTGTAGAACACTTGTATCTGAAAACATTCGTATAGCCAATAGAGATTTGTTTAGGTGCATCAGCTGTTCCGTGTTATGATCCTCCTAGCTACCTTTCAAGGACGTCATGTCACTGTGTTGGTTACTGATCCTGGACTTAATGTTATATGCTTGTGCGTTCGGTCTATTTGGCTTCAACGATTTTTACGCCGAAGTATTTCATAGTTTATATAGTTATGCTGTGTAACGGATCCCCCAACCATTCCCTTGATGTTTGGATACGCGCGAAAATGTTCCTAACTTTTCCCGTTATTGTGCATTGTGGCTCGGGTGCCCTGCACATTGAATATCAGTGTGGCCCTGAACGACAAGGAACTCTTCAAAGAGTTCCCATCTGCTGCTTTCTGCTGTGAAGTGAGTTTTGTTGACCATAGGCTTTCAATGTAGCAAGCTGGGGCTTTTACCTTTTCTTGATTTCTTTTTTTGCTCTTTTCATTGCAGGTAAAAGCGCCTTTAACGTGACAGTTTCTCAAGTGAACTATAACACCCTGCCTGTTACAGGTAACAGCATTTTATTTAGAGAAGGTTGAGTCACCATTCTTCCCATATCAGGGCTTAAATGTTTTGCTGACGTGTGAACCTTCCATACTGGTTGTCACGAGCATAGAGTATTAGGATAGGTATCATTTTTTTATCGCAATGATGACTGAATCTTTCCTGTCATCTACATGTACACCTGAATATTTGGTCTGAAATCACGAAACCGGTCGCATTCCTGTAAAGTTCACATACAGCTGAAAGAGTTTTATTTCAGAAACATGGACGACTTCAGATGCGCTTGCCCTCAACAGGAAACAATTCGTAGCTTACCAGTTAAATTCATTTCTAAGTTGTAATCCCAAGAATTTAACACGGTCAACTTCTTCTATCAGCTTATCGTCGTATTTTAGGCATATACTTTTGGGAAACTCTTTACAAGTTCTGAAGAGCATGCAGTATTTTTTTTTTCAACGTTTAGTGACGGAGAATTTGGTACTAACCATTTATTAACACCCATAAAAATTTCACTAGCCGACCACTCTAAGGCTATACTTGATTTACTGTTTATTTCAATGTTTGTGTCATCTGCAAACATTGCAAAATTGGCATCTGGTAATGCTACAGATGATACACACAGGAAAAAAGTAAGGTCATTAATATGGAACCTTGGGAGACACTGTGTTGTTGTTGTTGTTGTGGTCTTCAGTCCTGAGACTGGTTTGATGCAGCTCTCCATGCTACTCTATCCTGTGCAAGCTTCCCAGTACCTGATGGATGGATGGATATGGTGTTATGGGCACTCAACAGTGTAGTCTTTGGCGCCCGCCCGGTACCTACTGCAATCTACATCCTTCTGAATTTGCTTAGTGTATTCATCTCTTGGTCTCCCTCTACGATTTTTACCCTCTACGCTGCCCTCCAATACTAAATTGGTGATCCCTTGATGCCTCAACACATGTCCTACCAAGCGATCCCTTCTTCTAGTCAAGTTGTGCCACAAACTTTTCTCCACAACAGTATTCAGTACTTCCTCATTAGTTATGTGATCTACCCAACTAATCTTCAGCATTCTTCTGTAGCACCACATTTCGAAAGCTTGTATTCTCTTCTTCTCCAAACTATTTATCGTCCATGTTTCACTTCCATACATGGCTACACTCCATACAAATACTTTCAGAAATGACTTCCTGACACTTAAATCTATACTCGATGTTAACAAATTTCTCTCCTTCAGAAACGCTTTCCTTGCCACTGCCAGTCTACATTTTATATCCTCTCTACTTCGACCATCATCAGTTATTTTGATCCCGAAATAGCAAAACTCCTTTACTACTTTAAGTGTCTCGTTGCCTAATCTAAAAACCCTCAGCATCACCCGACTCAATTCGACTACATTCCATTATCCTCGTTTTGCTTTTGTTGATGTTCGTCTTATATCCTCCTTTCAAGACACCATCCATTCCATTCAACTGCTCTTCCAAGTCCTTTGCTGTCACTGACTGAATTACAATCTCATCGGCGAACCTCAAAGTTTTTATTTCTTCTCCATGAATTTTAATATCTACTCAGAATTTGTCTTTTGTTCCCTTCACTGCTTGCTCAATATACAGATTGAATAACATCAGGGAGAGGCTACAACCCTGTCTCACTCCCTTCCCAACCACTGCTTCCCTCTCGTGCCCCTAAACTCTTATAACTGCCATCTAGTTTCTGTACAAATTGTAAATAGCCTTTTGCTCCCTGTATTTTACCCCTGCCATCTTAGAATTTCAAAGAGAGTATTCCAGTCAACATTGTCAAAAGCCTTCTCTAAGTCTACAAATGCTAGCTACGTAGGTTTGCCTTTCCTTAATCTAGCTTCTAAGATAAGTCGTAGGGTCAGTATTGCCTCACGTGTTCCGATATTTCTACGGAATCCAAACTGATCTTCCCCCAGGTCGGCTTATACCACTTTTTCCATTCGTCTGTAAAGAATTCGCGTTAGTATTTTGCAGCCGTGACTTATTAAACTGATAGTTCGGTAATTTTCACATCTGTCATCACCTGATTTCTTTGGGATTGGATTTATTAAACTCTTCTTGAAGTCTGAGGGTATTTCGCCTGTTTCATACATCTTGCTCACCAGATGGTAGAGTTTTGTCAGGACTGTCTCTCCCAAGGCTGTCAGTAGTTCTAATGCAATGTTGTCTACTCCTGGAGCCTTGTTTCGACTTAGGTCTTTCAGTGCTCTGTCAAACTCTTCACGCAGTATTATATCTCCCATTTCATCTTCATCTACATCCTCTTCCATTTCCATAATATTGTCCTCAAGTACATCGCACTTGTATAGACCCTCTATATACTCCTTCCACCTTTCTGCTTTCCCATCTTTGCTTAGACCTGGGTTTCCATCAGGGCTTTTGATGTTCATACAAGTGGTTCTCTTTTCTCCGAAGGTCTCTTTAATTTTCCTGCCGGCAGTATCTATCTTACCCCTAGTGAGATAAGCCTCTACATCCTTACATTTGTCCTCTAGCCATCCATGCTTAGCCATTTTGCACTGTCTGTGGATCTCATTTTTGAGACGATTGTATTCCTTTTTGCCTGCTTCATTTACTGCATTTTTATATTTTCTCCTTTCATCAATTAAATTCAATATATCTTCTGTTACCCAAGGATTTCTACTAGCCCTCTACTTTTTACCTACTTGATCCTCTGCTGCCTTCACTACTTCATCCCTCAAAGCTACCCATTCTTCTTCTACTGTATTTCTTTCCCACATTCCTGTCAATTTTTCCCTTATGGTCACCCCGAAACTCTGAACAACCTCTGGTTTAGTCAGTTTATCCAGGTCCCATCTCCTTAAAGTCCCACCTTTTTGGGAAATGTCTTACAATTTAAAACCTGGTTCCTAAATCTCTATCTTACCATTATATAATCTATCTGAAACCTGTCAGTATCTCCAGGCTTCTTCCACGTATACAATCTTCTTTTATGATTCTTGAACTAAGTGTTACCTATGATTAAGTTGTGCTCTATGCAAAATTCTACCAGGCGGCTTCCTCTTTCATTTCTTACCCGAAATCCATATTCACCTACTATGTTTCCTTCTCTCCCATTTCCTACTGCTGAATTCCAGTCACCTATGACTAGCAAACTTTCGTCTCCCTTCACTATCTGAATAATTTCTTTTATTTCATCATAGATTTCTTCAATTTCTTCATCATCTGCAGAGCTAGTTGGCATATAAACTTGTACTACTGAGGTAGGCATGGGCTTCGTATCTATCTTAGCCACAATAATGCGTTCACTATGCTGTTTGTAGTAGCTTACCCGCATTCCTATTTTCCTATTCATGATTAAACCTACTCCTGCATACCCCTATTTGATTTTGTATTTATAACCCGCCTGCCACCGAACTTCACTAATTCCCACTATATCTAACTTTAACCTATCCATTTCCCTTTTCAAATTTTCTAACCTACCTGCCCGATTAAGGGATCTGACATTCCATGCTCCGATCCGCAGAACGCCAGTTTTATTTCTCCTCATAACGACGTCCTCTTGAGTAGTCCCCGCCCGTAGATCCGAATGGGGGACTATTTTACCTCCGGAATATTTTACCCAAGAGGACGCCATCATCATTTAACGATACAGTAAAGCTGCATGCCCTCGGGAAAAATTACGGCCGTAGTTTCCCCTTGCTTTCAGCCGTTCGCACTACCAGCAGAGAAAGGCCATTTGGTTAGTGTTACAAGGCCAGATCAGTCAATCATCCAGACTGTTGCCCCTGCAACTAATGAAAAGGCTGCTGCCCCTCTTCAGGAAGCACACGTTTGTCTGGCCTCTCAACAGATACCCCTCCGTTGTGGTTGCATCCCGGGTTCGATTCCCGGCGGGGTCAGGGATTTTCTCTGCCTCGTGATGACTGGGTTTTGTGTGATGTCCTTAGGTTAGTTAGGTTTAAGTAGTTCTAAGTTCTAGGGGACTGATGACCATAGATGTTAAGTCCCATAGTGCTCAGAGCCATTTGAACCATTTTTTGTTAAGTCCCATAGTACTTAGAGCCATTTGAACTTTTTACTTAAAATAATACTGCGATTTACACAGATGCATTTCACAGATCACGAAATATACCAGTAGCCTGTAATTACTAAATTACTTAAAATGCCGGCCGCTGTGGTCGAGCGGTTCATGAATTAAGATCATTCTCACTGCATGTGTATATAGCCTTCTTAATATCAGACTCTTCAAAAATCCGAATTGTGACGTCGATGATATTTTCTAGTTCTCGTCCTTAAGGCGATCTGTTTCTCTTACAGAAACTTGGTACTCAAAATAGAAATACTCCGAGGCGACATTTTCTTCGTTGTAAGAACATTTTAAATTTACTTTTGGAATGCTCACCATAATTAAAGAGGTCATTTCTACACTGATTATATTCACTTACACCAGTATTATAAGATGCTGTACTGACAGCCGTTGTTCTAAGTGCTTCTGTCTCAGGATGGAATCATTGTACAAGTCCTGGTGTAATCACACAAACGCCGACAAAATGTCTTGTCAGAATATCACCTTTGTTCTTGAGAGACGTCTCTCAGACGAAAGTCTTCTCTCATAACATCTGAAGATCGAATTGCGGTCAGATCATGTGAACGAATAAACGTATTAATGGAACTGCTCTCTATAAGAGGCTCTCAGAAATCTGACCCTGACGCTAGCAAGAAAGATGTAAAAAGTCAACTGGGTTTCGAACACGCTGGATCTGCATCTACATCTACATCTACATTTATACTCCGCAAGCCACCCAACGGTGTGTGGTGGACGACACTTTACGTGCCACTGCCATTACCTCCCTTTCGTGTTCCAGTCGCGTATGGTTCGCTGGAAGAACGACTGCCGGAAAGCCTCCGTGCGCGCTCGAATCTCTCTAATTTTACATTCGTGATCTCCTCGGGAGGTATAAGTAGGGGGAAGCAATATATTCGATACCTCATCCAGAAACGCACCCTCTCGAAACCTGGACAGCAAGCTACACCGCAATGCAGAGGGCCTCTCTTGAAGAGTCTGCCACTTGAGTTTGCTAAACATCTCCGGAACGCTATCACGCTTAACAAATAACCCTGTGACGAAACGCGCCGCCCATCTTTGGATCTTCTCTATCTCCTCTGTCAACCCGACCTGGTACGGATCCCACACTGATGAGGAATACTCAAGTATTCTGATAGAATGGAAATTCTTTAAGCGAATTTAAGATTGCGACTCTCTTGAACTAAGCACACATCTGTGCAGTTGAGTGACAGGGAAGGAGATAAGCCAACGAACCATGGACCTCGCCGAAGAGATGAGTTTATTTTCATGCCTCAGCGATACAGATAACCGTACCGTTCTTGTAATTACATTGGAGGGGTATCTGTGGAGTGGCAAGACTAGCCAATGGTTCCTAAAGAGGAGTAGCACGCTTTTCAGTAGTTAGCCAACAAGTTCAGTTGAGTTTGGTTTGAAGCCGACGTTGGTCCATTTTGTCTTTCCATTGCTCAGCTGTACGCAAGTAGAAACTACAGCCGTTATTTTTCCTGAGGGCATGCGTCTCTGCTGTAGTGATGATTGATGTTGGAAAGCTCTTCGGCAAAATACTCCAGAGGTAAAATAGAACCTCCCTCGGGCCTCCGCGTGTGGAATACTATGGAGGACCTCATCATCAGGATAAACAAAGCACATTTTACGGGTCAGAGCATGGAATGTTAGTTTCCATAATCAGGTAGGTACATTACATAATTTGAAATTGGAAACGACTTGTTTGATATTAAATATGGTGGGAATTGGTGAAGAGTGATAGCAGAAAGAACAGGACTTCAGGACAGGTCAGGTATGATAGGTGTAGGGCTAATGATGATTAAGAAAACAGGAATGCAGGTAAAATACAACGAACATCACAGTAAACGCATTATCGTAGCTAAGACAGACATGAAGCCAACACATTTCACAGTAGTACAAATTCACAAGACAAATAGCTCCGTAGATGACAGGGAGATTGAAAGAATATATGGTGAGATACAAGAAGTTATTCAATTAGTTAAAACAGACGAAAATTTGTCATGGGTGGCTGGATTACTGCAGCAGGATAAGCAAGACATGGAAAAACTGTAGGAGATATTAGATTAGGGGAAAGTAACACAAGGTGAAACTGCTTGGTAGAATTTTTCATAGACCTTAATTTAATCAGCACTAACACTTGCTTTAAAAATTATTAAAGAAGGTTTATACATGGAACAGACCTAGGGACATAAGAAGCAGCAAGACGCTGACTTGAGGTCGTATACTATTTGGTCACTTTCGTTATCTCTGTCGGCTAGACCAACCGAGTTACAGATCGCTCTCCATGATTTCAGGAAGGTTGTTGAATCTGATATGCAATGGGCTGCGTAATAAGGAAAGAAAAGGCCCCGTAAATGATTTGTGGTTGTGGCTCTTACTACTTCATTTATGATTAACAACTCATGGGTTACGTATCTACTTAATAGACAATACTGATCAAAGTTAACCAAAATTATATTTACTCTTACCGAGTGACCTCACACACACAAATAGGAAGTACACATTAATGATATTAATAAGTTGCAAACAAAAGAGGAAATACAAGTCGTGAATATAAGCACGATTTAACTGTGATTCGTATTTGCTTGACAGGCCCAAGCAATCTCCATTGACTCCAGCTGTATTCTGACCATCATTGTTATGTTGTAAAATGGCATGACCCATTGAGACAAACCGCCTCTGCTGTCTGCTCTGTACAGTGACGACATTGTTGCGCTTTGTTCAACCGGCAACTAGAGATAATTCAAATTAGAGTTAATTTTGGAATGAACAGAGTTTCAATAGAAAATAGTAAAAGAAAAATATATAACCTCAGTATCGTTCTGCTTCTTACCTTCCACACTTTTATATACGTGTGGACATTTATCAGAATCTCATCTTGTCCTCTGATTCATCCGAGCTTCCCACTGTACTTTGCTCTACACCATACTCAAAGTGAGCTGAAATAGCATTTCAATATTCTCGTCCGGATTCAGTTTCTTCAATATTTATCAACACAAACAAATGCTCATCCGAGAGAGTTGTTCACTGACCCTGTTGATTCTACTTACACATATTTTTGTTCTGTTAAAGACGCCCCACTTACAGTTCCGTAGCTGCACTGCAGAAGTAGAATACAAGAAGACCAACAACAATTCATACGAGGGTAAGTCAATTATCATCCGCAAACTATTTATGAAATTTTATTGTAATCAAATAGGAAACTCACAAGAACATCATTTTTCGACATAGTCTCCTTCAGTTTGAACGTACTTGGTCCATCGTTGTTTAAGCTTCCTGATTCCCTCATAAAAGAAGGTTCTCGGTTGAACTGCGAGCCAGGAATGCACCGCTTCTTTCACTGCTTCGTCCGAGGCAAATCGACGTCCCTTTAATGCCTGTCTGAGTCGACCAAACAAGTGACTGTCTGAAGGGGCAAGATAGGGACTATATGGAGGACGATCCAGTACTTCAAGTTTGAGTTTCTGGAGCGTTGCAGCAATGTGAGCAGCAGTCTGCGGACGGGCATTGTCGTGCAACAACACAACCCCTTTTGACAGCAATCATCGACGTTTGCTTCGAACTGCAGGCTTTAGCTTGGCAGTAAGCATCTCACTGTAACGTACACTGTTTATTGTTGTTCCCCTTTCTCCAGAATGTTCCAGTACTGGACATTGTGAGTCCCATAAAACCGTAAGCATCAGTTTTCTTGCGGACGGTTGGGCCTTGAACTTTTCCTTGCACGACGAATTTGGATGTTGCCATTCCATACTCGGCCGTTTACTCTCCGGCTCGTGATGATGGACCCATGTTTCGTCACCAGTAATGATCCTGTTTAAGAAGTTGGCCCTTTCGTTATTTTAGAGGTCCAAATGTTTTTTGCAGATGTCCAAGCGCGTTTGTTTATGCAACTGTGTGAGTTTTTTTAGGACCCATCTTGCACAAACTTTATGAGGCCCAAGTCTGTTGTGGATGATTTCTTAGGCAGAACCATGAGTAATTTGCAGACGATGTGCCACTTCGTCAATAGTTAATCGTCTGTCTAAGAGAATCATTTCTTGTGAAAGCTCAATGGTTTCTTCATTTGTGGTGGCAAATCGTGGGTAACACTTGTGCGACCATTTCGGAATTTTTCAGTCCATTCGTAGACACTCCGCTGTGCCAAAACACTGTTTTCGTACTGTAACGAAAGTCTTCGATGAATTTCGGCCGCTGATACGCCTTCTGACCACAAAAAACGTATCACTGAACGTTGCTCTTCTTTGGTTCAAACAGACAGCGGAGGAGCTATGAGTAACAGCACGGAAGCCATAACGAAACTAACCTAGCGGCTTGAAAACTGCAAATATATAGCAAATAAACAAAGCATGCGTCATCAACGTAAAACGACAGTACTACCAAAATAAAAAAAAGCTATAGCTAAATTGCAGATAATAATTGACTTACCATCGTAGCTACGGCATTGCTGAGCATGTGTTGTTCCGAATTACGATGCAATGTACCTCCGGACGTGAATGCATATATGCAGTAACAAGCATTGCGATGACGGCAGTTTGTATGAAATGAATGAAATGTATTTGCAGTTGCTATTATGCACAACCGTCGGCTATATAATGGAATGACGACAATGAAAATTTGTGCCAGACTGGGACTCAACCCGCATTTACCGCTTATCACAAGCGATCATCTTACAATTAGACTATCCGAGCACGACTCATGGCCAGAGCCAAAGTTCCATATGTCGCCAACCATGTGTCTACATCCTGTACGTACATCCATTACGTATTTTACCGCACAGGGAAGACACTATAACTGAAAGTCACTTGCCCGCTCTAGGCGGATAAATATGATATTGCAGTGCCTGTGTTGTTCTCAATTATGATGACCTATTCAGTCGGACAACACATCGAGCTAGCAACTTTGAATTAAAACGTCTCCCTTGTACAGGAATATAATCAATGGATACTCCAGTACAAGTTGTAGACGCTTGGTTGTCGACACGTGGATGTTTGTGTCTGGCCGTGACTAGTGTTATGATAGCCATATGGTCCGGCACCAATTTTCATTTTCGTCATTCCATTATACAGTTGACGGTTGTTCATACTCGCAACTGCGAATATATTTGATATAATTTCTAGCTTTCAGTAGCACTGAGTTTATTCAGTGGGACAAGATGTGATGTCTTATAAACTATGCAACTGGCAGTGTGGACTTTTATTTGAAAATAAACTAGACTAGAAATATTAAAGTTCATGTGCCCTCATACATCTTCTAAAACCATAAGAAAAGAAAGAGTGGTTACAATTTTGCTATGGAAGAAAAATACCGGGTCAATGGTTCTAGTGTTAAGGTAAATTAGGGTGTTATTTCTCGGAAATATTTCTCCGTCTCTCTTCCACATCCTTCCATAAGCCGAGCATGTACTCTGATGATCACGTTGCTATGGAACGTTATAACGTGGTTTTCTTTCCTGTTTTCCTTCTGCTATAATGATTTGCAGTAACACATACAGTTAACGCTCAACCACCAGCCTTCGATAAATTATGGTCAGTTACCGTGGTTTTATGTTTGAAACACTTCATCCGTGAGTGTTTCATGTATGCCCGATTGGACCTATGCGTAGGGAACGAGCTGACCACCGTACACATATAGGAGTCGCACTCATCCAGCAATATACCCTTATGTTACCACGTATCAGATGGAGATCTGGCCCATTTACAAGACGAAGGCCGTGCACGAACCTCATGGACGTCCCTATGGACTCTGCCTCATGGAGCAAACTGTACCTATTAGAAAAGGAAGTCTGAGTCATTCGAATGAGATTCAAGGGTGCTAGTTCTGGGTTTTGGTCTTGGAGGGGGATATTTCACGCACTTTCGTAGATTCGACGTTGTTTTAGTCTGTATTATAATATTGCCTTTATTACTTAGGCCCAGAGAGATTACAATCCAATTTGTGTGTACAATCTTCTCGAGCCGTGCCAATCTCAAAAAATTTACGACTTTTAGCGTTTGAAACTTTTCTGAGTTTATTGTGACTTTCACAAGCAACAAATATTTTGCAACTGTTGTTGCCGCTGTGGTGGTAACTCCAAAGACTAATTCGATGCAGCTCCCCATTCTGGATCTCGTCCAAGCTTCTTCGTCTTTGCAAAACCACGGAAAGTTACGTCTATATGAATTTGTTTACTGTAGTCAAGCCACGATCCCTCCATTTTTTTTACTGCACCTCCTTTCATTACCAAATTGGCTATTCCTTAATGCGAGACGGCGTGTCCTATGTACCTATATCTACTTTTAGTCAAGTCGTGTCATAAATTTCTTTCTCCCAGTTGTAACCAGTACTCATCATTTGTTATTCGATGCACCGGCCTAATCTTGAACAGTCTTCTAAAGCACCGCATTCCAAAAGCTATTATGCTGTTCTTGTTTGAACTGCTCTTTCAAAAAAGTGATAGAACAAAGGGAGCGAAAGTTTATTTACAACTTGTATGGAAACCAGACTACAGTTGTAATAGTCAAAGAATACGAAAGGGAAGCAGATGTTGAGAAAGGAATGAGACAGAGTTGTGCCCCATAGTTCATGTAGTTCATGTTATGTAGTCTCCAAGTTGGCAAACTATGAGGGATATCACGTAGGGATCTGGAAAGTCCAACAAAAAAAAAAAAAAAAGTCCAGAAATTTTTCATCAAATCTACAAATGTTATAAATATAGGTTTGCCTTCCCTCAACCTGTCTTCTAAGATAAGTCATACGATCGGCTTCGTCTCGTATATTCCTACATTTCTTCGGAATCCAAAGTGAATTCCCTGAGGTTGGCTTCCACCATTTCTTCCATTCTTCTGTAAACACTTCATGTCAATATTTTGCAACCATGAGTTAATAAACTGATAGTTCCGTAATATTCAGGCTGGTCACACCTCCCTTTCTTAGATTTGGAATCACTGCATTTTTATTGAAACGAGGTTATTTCGCTTTTCTCACACATATTACCTTGCGCACCAGGCGTAATTGCACCAGGTGGAATAATTTCACCAGGTGGAATAATTTTATCATGGCTGTCCCTCCCAAGCACATGAATAATACCTGGGAAATGTCGTACTTATATCCACTTAGGTCTACCAAATCTGTAAAATTCTTCATAAAGCTTCTACAGTATCCTTCTCGAGTTGGTTTCGCTTATACAGACCCTCTGTATATTTCTTCATCCTTTCAGCATTTCCTTCCTTGCTTAGTACTAGCTTGTTACCTATGCCCTTAATGTTCATGCAGTGGGTGCTACTAACATTTCTCCTAGTCATGCATGCTCTTTCAATCTTGCATATTTCCCCAACTCAGTCTTCCTTTGCCATTTTGCAGTTCTCGTCAGTGAATGTGTTTTGGGTTTTTGAAGTGGAGAGTGAGATCATTCGTAGAAAATCAGTCAAAGATATTTTTAAGAACATTGTTTGCCACTTCTGTTGCTGTACATATGCTGTATGTTTGCTTTGATTACAATGCCAGTATAACCTGCAAAAGGAACTAATCCTGCTTGTTGTCTGTCACAAGAAATGATCGGTTACATAAACAAGAAATAATCATGGACCAAAGACTGAGCCTTGGGGCATGCCATATTTAATTTTTCTTTCCTGAGTCAAAATATTGTTCCCTGATTAGACTGTCTGTATTTATAAGTACAACTTTCTGCTTTCTTCTGAATGAATTAGGTATGATGTGATCCACTGATTGACTTAACTGTCAATTCCATAAAGTACCAGTTCATCTTGGAAAATGTTGTGATTCATGCAGTAGAGACCACAGGAAATAACCACTGGTGCTATTTTGTTATTTAATGCTTGTAAAATTTGGTGAGTGAACTTGTAAATGGCACTTTCATTTTAGCAGTTCATCTCAAATCCAAACTGGGGTTTACTGAGATTATTGTTTTTGTTCAAGTGGAATTCTGTTCTAGAATACGTCACTTGAATCACCTGTCCTAATGCTGTCAATTCGTCTTTGAGAGCACACATTATGCTCATGCCCCATATTGTTTCGCTGACCTCGAAGCTCAAGAAGTTACTGTTCAAGGAGACACAAGTAAAGAAGCTCATTTCGTGACAGAGGAGGTCAGTAATAAGCTGATCGGATCATGTTTACAGCGTTTAATTCAGATGTTAAACCCCACTTAAATGGCGTACTGTGACAATGCTGCCTGCACAAGATTTATTTCTGTAAGTGAGCGCCACCTGCATTTCAGCGAACCAGTGACAGCATCAAACTGCAAGTACGATATATTACACAGAAGTAACTGTGTGTAAGTTAGGTTACGTGATGTAATATAAAACTCATATAAGTAATTCGTAATTTGTAGAATAATATCCGCTGCCAGTCATAACGGAAGCGGTTGTTATACTACACCCGATCAAGGAAAGGTCAAGGAGTATAACTGCATCCGCTATGAATAATACGTATTTAATGAATTGTAGGTTAGAACAAAAATATTAGTCAGATGTTAGTTAAGTGAAGAAATCTGTAATCTACAGTAATCTACTTAAAAACTCAGAAATTTGGAAACACCAAGTTCCACAAGTTCCAAAAGCGGATCACTTTGTATATGGTCCAATGAAACGGGCGTTACACCGGCAAAGAACGGCTGTTACTCATCTGAACTTTACTGTTGAGCGTTACAGGTTCCCATTTCCTTACCCGAATATGTACCCACCTGTTCGGTAATGTTGTGTGCCGACCAGCAGTATAAGTAGATCTGGCCAGCGGGTACAGGAAGGAAACAGATGCACTTCAACACTGAGCCGAGTTCCGTGCTCTGTAACAAACAAATGAAAGAGCCACAATAAAGGTTACAAGGCAAAAGAGAGAATTTTTGAATCATAGCAGCGATTGTGAGAGACGCACATTTCTAAGATCTATAAGCGTTTTCTAAAACTGTTGTGAACACTTTGGTTGAACCGCGCCATCAAATCCAAACACCCAGCAGTTTTGATGGGTGGCTTCATTCTGTTGCAGGATAATGCCCGCCCACATGCTGCCGAGTTTGTTGCGAGTACGCTGCAGAAATGTCGCTGGGAAACCCTTACTTATCTTCCATACAGATCCGATCTCTCGCCATGCGGTTTCCATTGTTTTGGAGCCATGAAGAAAAACATTCGAGGACGTCGACTAGCTTAGGCGGAAGAGCAGCACGTCTGGGTGCAATCATGGTTCCTTAAGCAACCGCAAACATTTTTCAATGAAGGCATTGCTAGTCTTGCGTCCAAGCGGGATAAATTTATGAACAGTTGTGGTGATTAGTTTTGAAACCATAAACACTGAAGTTACTTCTTTTCCATCTGTTTTGTTCCCGTTTGGCTGCTACTTCTATAACAGGACGGCAAGCGGTCGACCAAACACCTCAACTCCTATCGCACTTTTAGAGCCCGGACATGTCCAGTAACTTAACCTTCAAACGACTGAGCCGTCCCTCCATTTGGCTACTAGTGTCTTTTCGCCTACCTTGGAAGTGCACTTTGGGGAGCTACCTATGTTAGTAAAAGTCTCCCACCATCAGTGGGACGCAATTGTTCATAGTCGCTAGACTTTTCTGTTCGTGAGTAGTTACAGTGTGGAAGTTGCAGCCATCACTTTGGGAGCAGTCCCGTGTAACATCGAGTACCATGAGCGCAAGTTACCAGTAATCACGTTCGTTACACACCGTTACCCACGCTCCGTTACGTGAGACTCCAAGCAAGTATCCTACCTTGAGTCCATCTGCAGTAATGTGAGTTACAATGCGCCGCCCTTGTTTCAGCTTGTATTGAACTGGGGACGTAGAAACGGCGGAGAGGCTTCGTCCCCACCATAGCCTGAGTTGTATAAAACAGAAATCACCGATATGGTATAACTGAAGCGGAACGAGGGGAACCAGCCCACCCGCATTCGCCGAGGAGGATGGAAAACCACCTTAGAAAGGTTGGCCGGCACACCAGACCGCGTCACTGATCCGCCGGGCGGATTCGTGGCGGGAACCGGCACGCCTTTCCACCCGGGAAACTGTGCGTTAGACAGCGCGGCTAAAAGGGCGGGCTGCTTCAGCTTTCTCACTCAGCTTCAGTGGTGTGCTTTTACAATGTTCGAGGTGGAATTTATGTAATCAGTCTCCCTCACTCTCTCTCTCTCTCTCTCTCTCTCTATCACTCTGAATTAGTTTTCGATTATTGCTTCGTTGCACTTTGTATGTTTTTGTCCTGTATATAATCCGGTCCATAACAGGAATGACCCTCTACATTTATGGCAGTACTTGTGGAAGGACCATAGTAACTTTTCTAACAGAGTTACCTCGATTTCTGTTGTCTGTTGTTTACGGTATATAAATAAATTAACGCCTCGAAAGTCCTCTGACTGATAGCAAGTGTTCCCTGTCCTTTTTTTATAATTATATCGAAGTCTAGACATCTAATTCGTTACCTGAAGGACAGGAACCCGTCAGCGTATCTGGTGCAAAGGACAGATAATCAGCAGGTGGCTGACTACGCAGGTGGCTGACTATCTCTCTGTCTGATAGATACAAGATGTGAGGCAGTTTATCAATCTTTAATCTCAATCGCCGCAAATGCCTCGATTGCCTTGACCGCAGTAAGAGTCTGTCACGTCCAAGCAATAACTATTCTTCAATCGCTACAATACCAGTTATAAAGAAAATTTTGCATGACATGAGCTCGTATCTGTATTTTGAGGTGAGAATTCTGATTCCAACATTACACAGTTAAATGTAACTGTTAGAAACTTGAACGAGGATAAAACGTTAATTCAAAAATGAGTTGTGAAAACAAACCGTAGTTAATAATCAATATCATGTCAGAATTCTCTTATTCTAAAGTGTAAGCCTTCTTAAGTGCAGGAATTCCTTCGCTCTCCTTCTTCACCGGTCGTCACTTGATAATTTGGTCTCGCAGGATCCTCTTCAGGTCCTGAAGTAATTGCTACCTTGTTCTGCCTGTGCCCCTTTCACCCAACAGTTTGCCTTCAGAGCAGTTCCTCATCCATTTATTAGTCCTCTGTACGTGTCCCACAAGTTTCAATTCCCATCACTTTTTTTGTATACTGTCGATTTCCCTTTCCTCATTTATATTTTAGGACTTCCTTATTTGTTTCTTTCCCAATATCCAGATCGTTACGGTGATCATCCCCCTGTATCTAAATAATGCTATTGCTTCCAGAAGTCCTCTATCGTCTTGACCTATTGTCCAGCTCGTGTTTCTACGAAACAATGTAACAAATGGAAAAGCTTCAGCAAATTCCTCTTTCGATTCTGTGCTAAAATGCTTCACAATTGAGAGACATAGGCAGCTCAGTGAACTTATCGTCTTCAAGCATATTGCTCGATAAACGACAAAATTGACTGATCTGTTCAATTTTCAATCTTCCGAGTTCTAATGTTTGTGATAAAGTGCTGATCGTTTCTATCTAATAATAACAGTTTAGTTTTAGAAGTGTTTATCTTCAGAGTATAGTAGTGCCTTCGGCATACTGCTTGTATTCTGGATCCTAGACTAAAACAGTATCGTGAGCCAATGTAGTGTTTTGCTTCTGAATTTCTCTTTGAGGATAGCATGTGGAATACGTGGAACAGGATTCGCTATAGGCGATCAGCTTGTTTACCTTCTTTTATTGATTTTAATTAGTCTTTCCTTCCACTAATAGCTATACCGTATATGTGTCCTAATGAACCGCCAACCTACTAGTCAATACCTGTTCCACGCACAAGCTTAAACGTCAGTTTCCAGTTTTTAGTTCCAGAGATATTTCTGTTATCGCTAAGAGCAACAAAGCTCGTCAGAGTCACTCCAGGATAATCCGCAGTACTAAAATTACTTCGGTAGTTTCTCTGCAGAAAGAAAGTAATTCCCCACAGTCTTGATTTAGATCGACGCCACTGAATTGGATAGTACAGTGATAAGATACTGGGCCCATATTAGAGCTGATAGCGGCTCAAATTTCCTTCAGTCATCAAGGTTTAGGTTTTCTGTGAGTTCAATAAATCACTTAAAGCAAATGCCGGGCCGGTTCCCTAGAAACCGCAGAGCTAATTTCCTTGCCATCCTGCTACAATTCTAAGTTTTGCTCCATCGTTGACGGGATGTCAATCCCTTATATTCTATCCTTCCTTTCCTTTCATATAGATGTAAGACTAATTTTTCATTCTGTACAAATGCCACATGCACCTTATTTCTTATTCGCAAGAATCGAGTGTACGAATTTTCTCATGGGCATCGTGTAGATGATTGTACAAACTTTGCAAGCTTTTTATCGGACACGAAACTCATTTTATATAGGTATAACGTAGCAGTTCTTAAAATTTACGAATGAAAATACACTGAAGCGCCAAAGAAACTGGTATACGCAAGCGTATTCAAACAGAGATATGTAAACTGGCAGCATACGGTCCTGTGGTCGGCACAGTTGTTAGACCGGTTACTGCTGCTACAGTAGCAGGTTATCAAGGTTTGAGTGAGTCTGAACGTAGTGTTATTGACAGATAAATACGTACATGCATTTGCACGGATAATAAGGTGATAGTCAATTATTGCTGATTATTTCCCAAGTAATACGAGAATAATTCATAGTTCTGCGTACTGTGTAGCGTTACACATGATGACCTGTGATACCACCAAGTCGGTGATATAAACGTCAGAGAAAACGCAAATGTAACGTTACTCAGTAAATACCTTGAAAAACGCCATAAGAGATTTCTATCATAAACGATTTACGTCATGTGAACGTAGACTTCCGCGGTCAGAAGAATTTCATTGACGATTTTCGTCGTTATTTTATTCCTCCCTGTAGAGGTGTGAAGAATTAAAGGAGAAATATAAATGATATTTTGATAAGAGCAGCAGCAGACGCTCTTGGAAACCTTAGAAAACAGAAGCAAAGAAAAGGAAAATATGGAATCACAAAATACAGGAATCCATGGAAATAAATAACCACGCTTACAAACAAATAATGAAAAAGTAGGTCCCAGAAGATATCGAGAAACATGAAGAACTGCCAGCTAATTCAGAAAGTAAGCTCACAGAATCACCAACAAGAGAGTTGGACAAGCACCCACAAAAGTTTGATGTTTTTATGGGCGGCAAAACATGGATTTATAATCCGAAACCATTTTCAATGATAAAGTAAAGAACAGTTGGAGATAAAGGTAAAACATAAAGGGCAACATTCCAGAAGAGTGGGATGTGTACCAGCAACAGGTTTCATCCTCTCGCTCCTTTGATCAACGTTCAACGCGAACATGACACTACACTATACATACACCATTCCAGTCATCTACAGTTGACAATACACTTACCCACACAGCTCTCATATTTCCCAACGGGAAGGTAATAGTGGGCGCGGAGGGCACGACAAAATTTTCTAATTACGTTGCTGAACCTGGCCTTGGAAGTCTCCCGACCAATCATGCCATAAGACTTTACAAAGAAAAATGACTCAAGTAGGACAAAAATACGGATTTCAAAATAGAAAATTACTCAAAGTGGGCATTAAATAAGAAACGATAGCACATATAAGATAAAACGAAGAAATAATGAGCTGTCTGAAACAGATGTAAACATGAGAGATCGAGGAAGTGAAAATGAAACCTTTTTTCGGAAGGAAGGAGACGAGGTACTGGCAGAAGTGAAGATGTGAGGACGGATCGTGAGTAGTGCTTGGGTAGCTCAGTTGTTAGAGAACTTGCCGGCGAAAGGCAAAGGTCCCGAGTTCGAGTCTCGGTCAGGCACACAGTTTTAGTCTACCAGGAAGTTTCAAATGAATACATGTTGAAATATTCATGTAAATATGCTGATATCGAAGCTCTGTGGCATTTGATGGAAAGGCACTAGAGAACTCAAACGCAAGAGATACGTTTGTGAAGTCTGATAACAAAATTGTCCATTAAGAGCTGTTTGTAAGAATCACACAAAGATAGTGACGTGATGACGTGATAAGATAGCACAAACAACCATAAAATCCCTACGTCGTTTTAGGAAAGGAAGAGGTCACAGGTGGTATAAAAGAGCTGACATGATAAAAGAGAAACAATTTTAATAGATACTATACAGTATCATTTAAGCTAGTAAAGGGATGAAAGATTTTCAACTTACTTGCAAACAGAGGACTACCACTGTGTGTGAGAAAAATGTGATTACATTAAGACATCATTCTTCCTTCAAATCAGTAACCGGCAACCTTAGTAATTCCATTCATTATCAGTACCATTAAAGATGTTGTTGTGGTTCATCTCTGAGGTAGTTTATCCTGTCGAAATCTCTTCATTTTTGAATAACTACTGCAACCAAAATACAATGAACCTGTTATCTGTAAAGAAGCATTAGTCCCTCCCTACAATTTTTATCCGTCACGGTACCTCTCCCCAAACCCCTCACACACACACACACATACACACACACTCACACGCACACCCACGCACACTTCAGCGCCAGGAGAACTTAACAAATATTCCTTGATGTTGCAGGATGTGCCCTATTAATGAAGCTCTCATTTTAGTCAAGTCGAGCCATAAAGTTCATTTCCACATAAATCGATGTAGTACCATATAACGTTACATCATTCCAGACAAATGCTTTCATAAATGAATTTTTAAGAGTCGATATCAATAAATATCGAGTTTTCATATCATTGTTCCTGTTATTCCCAGCATGAATTTCAAATCTTTTTTTATTTATTTTTTTTTAAATTTTGTCATAGTTAGTTAATTGTCTACACAAATGGTGAAAGTCGTCTATTACTTTTAGCGTCTAATTTCCTAATTTAATTCCCTCGCCATAACTTAGTTTAGTTTGACTACATTCCATCACCCTTGTTGTGCTATTTTTGACGTGCACCTTATGTATACTTTTCAAGGTAAAATCAATTCCCTTCAACTGATTTTCCAAGTCGGTTGCCAGCTCTGTCAGGATTCCATTGTACAAAGACAACCTTAAACTGTTTAATGTTTCTCACTGTATCTCTTTCAAGTGTTTGCCTTCATTTCCTTTACTGCTTCCTGTGCTAGCAGACTGAATAACATCGCGGATAGTTCACAACCCCTTTAATTCAGTGTTCTATTGCTGTGTCTCTTTCGTGCCCTTTGACGGCAGGGTGGTATCTGTACAAATCGTACTCAACTTTTCATTCTATGTAGTTTACCGCTGATAATTTCTGAGTTCTTAAGAAGCTTTAAAATCAGAAATGTCAAAACAGCTTTCTAATTTCATACTCTTATAAATGTTGGTTGGTATTTTTCGATCTACCTTTTAAGGTAAGTGATGTGGGCAGTATTACCTCGTGTCTTCCTACATTTCTCCTCAACCTCCACTTATTTTGCTCCATATCGGTTTCTACCAGTTGTTCCATTCTACTGTAGATAATGCGTGTCAGTATTCTGCGTCCATGACTTACTATGCTAATGGTTCAGCATTATTCACACCTGCCATGTTTGAAGTTGGTATTATTACATTGTTCTTGAAGTCAGATGGTGTTCCACCAGTCTCATTAACCCTGCGTAACAGATGGAGTAATTTCATTATGATAGTTTCCCCTAAAGATCTTGATTGATATGATAATACGTTATCTCCTCAAGATGCCTCGTTTCTGCTTAGGCCTGTCAGTATTCTGTCAAATTCGTCTCGCTCTATCACGCTTCCACTTCATCTCCATTTACTTCCTCTTCTCTTTCATAATACTGCCTTTAAATTTCTTTACTTTGTACAGTTCAGGTACGTATTCTTTCCACCTTTCGGCTTTTCCTTCTACGCTTATATTGTACCGTCATCTGAGCAGTTGATGTTCATACAGATACCCTTGTTTTCTACAAATATTTCTTTAATGTACTTACATGTTATGCAAGCTTCTATAACTTTATATTCATCGTGTAGCCATTTCTGTTTTGCTATTCTGCATTTTCTGCCTGTGTCGTTTCTAAGAGATCTTTGATTTGCTTCATATTCAATCTTTATGTTTTTTCTTTCTTCTTAAATTTAATACCTCCTATGTTATCGAAATATTTCTGCCAGGCTGCGTCTTCTCCGTTATTTATTTTCCTGTTTCTTTCACTGTTCATTCGTAAAAGCTACCCCTCATCTTCTGCTGTATTTCTCTTATGTCTGAGTCAATAATTGCTTAATATTTCCTTTCCTATTTCAATGTTTACGTTTTTTCATCTCATGCTTTTTCTTAATTGCTGTCTGTCTGAAATTTCTTCAACTTCAATCTGCTTTTCAAAACTTATAAATTGTCCAGAGAGGCCGCATCTACTACTGGAAACGTTTTACAGTTTGAAATTTAGTTTAGATATTTCTGACTTATTACTGTGTACCTATAAACGACCAACCTGCAATTCACACTTAAGTGTCACGCAAAGGGTTCGGCGAATAATCTTCAGACTTTTTCACTAGATTTCCATCCCGTTAACTAGCGGGAAAAACCAACTCTTAAATCACTATAATTTTATTACGATGATCATTTCTCCCTTTGTAGCTGGGCGTCAACAAAAGTTTTAGAATTTGGAGAAGGAAGTTGTTGATTCAAATTTCGTGGCAAAACCATGCTGCAATGAAAAAACCCTTTGTTTTATTGATTGCCGCACCAGCTCGCATGTTAGGTCAGTAACACTCCTTTCGTACTCAGCACTTCATGATAAACAGAACTAGCTGCCTTTATTTGATATTTCTCGATGCCGTCCATCAATTTTAAGTTGTTCTTAGTTGTTGTCCCTTGGTGTTTAGTTCAATAGATTTTTGTGATTTGTCCTTTATCCGAAATTTAACGACTTTAGTAACCTGTAGATGACCTCACACTTCCCATCATTTACAGTCAACTGCCACTTTTTGCGCCGTACAGATATCTTGCCTAAACCGTTTTGCAATTGGTTTTGATCTTCTGGTGGCTGTACTATAAAATCTGTTAGTTTTTGTTCCACAGACATTCCTACCATTACTCACCCTGGTTTTCTTTCAAATCTGGTTTATTATTTTTCGGAATGCACCCTTTGCCACATGGCATGGATTTTAGGAAGCTATTGTGCTTCCTGTTAAGAGCAGACGTTCCTCTCTCTATCCCAGTTCCACTGTTTGCAATGTTGTGTGAAGTCGTTAAAAGATATGAGTTATGTTTGAAGTAATAAATTTTTAGAAAAGCGCAGCGAAATCTAATACTGAAGCTTCAGCACGACCGCGCAGGGATTGGGCTTCATCAAAATCTTGATATTCATTTTGCAAGCAGTGATCTTTCTTTCAGTGATTGCATGGAATACAGGGAAAAAACGGAAGTGAACGGTATACCATGAAAGAAACAGTACTGTGGAATCTTTCTCGATTTACTCATTGTTTACCAAAAAGAAGAAGAAGAAGAAAACAGCATAAACTTATGTAAACATTTCCTGGAAGGGGAGGGGCATGGGGAGGTTTAACTTCTCCTCATTCTTAACTTCGTTTCATTAGCAAGGAATCAATATCGAGAGACGATTGGACACGGATGCTCTTGAGTATGCAATAACCTCTGACACGCGCAACATCCAAGTATTTGTACTAGCTAACAGGAAGCTACAGGAGGATGGTACATAGGGTTGGCACACCAGCAAACAGTGTTATTACAGGTGGCTCAGAAGAAAACTAGAAACCAAAAATACCACTTTGGTAAAAGTTCTAACAATTACAACGAATTTTTATTGACCCCCACTTTCCCTGGCTTGCAACTATTCATCCTGCAGGAAATTGATTAGGGCCAAGATGTTAGTCCACCTCCGTAACGGAGAACAATGGTTCGATTCCCAGTACTGCAAGAGAGTTTTGCTTTGTGGGAGGACTGGTGTGGTGTGCACTCAGCCTCGCGAGGCCAATTTAGGAGCTGCTCGACGATTACTAGCGGTTCAAAGGCGAAGAAACCCGACTATTGCCGAGAGAGCGGTGTGCGGTTAGCACGTGCCCCTCCATTCCGATGACGCCATTCTCAGGCGTGGGGTGGCTGGTCGGGATCGAGTGACCCTTACAGGGCCACAAGCCGAACTTTACCCTTACCCTACAAACATACGATCCCAATGTAGGTGGATCATAGATACAAAGTCAAGCCTGACAAAATCATATTGATGTAGATGAAAATCGGTATACACAAACCAGGATATATTAGATCCAGGTATTCGTTTTGCTCAGTGAACTAGGCATTAATTGACTGATGGGATGAGAACTCTGAATTTTACACATGGTCCATAAACAGGAAGCAACAGACTTAAATAGCTTATTGTTTCACACGATATCAAAGGGCATTAAATCCTCTAGTTGATTAATTTAACAAACACAGTGATCATTAACACTTAAAAACTAAATTAAAAACGGGTCCGATCCAAAAATGAAGCCATGTAAGGTGTACTCATAAGAACACATACTATGCACCATGCCAGTGCAGGAGAAATCTACCTTCAGACGCCTTTTTCCGGTGCGTCATTTCAAAGTGGTCAGGGAGGCGTCCTGTGCTATCTCCATCGGGTGGATGCTAAGGGCGCGGGAACTCGTGGTCTTCGAATCCACCAGTATACTGGACGGGTTACTGGTCAGGCATACTTTTAAAGAAAGAAAGAAGTTTGCCGCACCCCGCCCCGTCAGACGACAAGCCAGATTTGAAAACAAGAGTCAACGAAAATTTAACAAGATTTTACACGGAGAAATAAGAACAACTGCCTTGATAATTACTGTTTCATGTGCGCATCCAAATAATTTACATACTGCAGAGCTTATTCACTATGAGGTTTATGGAAATATGGATAATAGAAGCTGCTGATAAGCAACACAAAAATAAAAACCAGTTGTGAGATGGTTCCTTATGCAGTCCTCCAACCAGCTATGAAATATATAAAACAAATATCATAAAAGGAATCCGCTGGATTAATTGAAAGTATGTTAAGTATTACAGGTAAAAATTACGTGATAGGGAGCTGAAACACGTTCCTTTCAATTACACGGCGAACGACTGTATCACCTGCAAACGATTTGAGACTACCGCTCAGAGCGTCTTCTTTATCGTTTATACAGATTAGGAAAAGCAGAGGTTCTGTAACACTTCCTTGGGGAACGCCAGGTATCACTCCCTTTTCACCTGATGACTACTGTCAGGAACTTCGAACTGTGACCGTCCAGACAGGAAATTACAGTCGCACAACTGAGACCATCCACCGTAGGCATACAGTTCGGTTAGAAGTCCATTACGAGAAATGGTATAGAAAGCCTTTTGCAAATCTAAGATACGGAATCAGTTTGAGATCTCCTCTCAACAGCACTCACTGATAATAAAGAGCTGGTTTTGTTTCATTACAAAACCTATGTGGAATTTTCTGAGCTATGGAATCAGTGTGAGATCTCCTGTCAACAGCACTCAATAATAATAATAAAGAGCTAGTGTTGTTTCATTATAGAATGTATGTGAAATTTTCTGACATCCCAGGTCCTTTCCTAGAATACAACAATTTTTCATATGCCTTAAACTTAGTGTTATCAATGAATAAATGGTGCTGAGTGCATAATTTTACCTGATGACTTTTCTTTTCCTTCCAGTCTCACAATCTTTGTTCCTCTGTTTCTCCTTTTCTTCTTTTTCTTGTCACATAACATATCCTAATATGTCTTCACATTGCATTCTGTATACGACATGCTTCTAATATGCAGCGATGAAGATAATTTCTGTATTCCTACTCCAGAGTGTATGACTAAAATGAAACCTGCCGCACGGCATTATCCGAGCGGTCTTGGGCGCTGCAGTGCGTAAGCTTAGGGACTGATGACCTGGGCAGTGAAGTCCCATAAGATTTCACACACATTTGAACATTTTAAAAATGAAACTTCAAAATGTTTAATTCAACACAAAAATAAGGTTTGACATCATTGGTGTAGCGTGCGTACAATATGGGGCATAGTACTGTATTTCCTGGAACTCCAGACACAGAACTCCTAATGGTAAGACATGTTTGCTGTAATTAACAGAGTACTTTCAAACAGCAGTAAATCATGTGGATCGTATGTTCAGGACTGTGTAATTCGGAGAGCTCATAAATTAAGCCATGACGACAGAAACTGTCGAAGACCTTCTCGACGTTGGGAATGTTCTGCTGTGCTGCATTTCCTACAACCTGTAGGGATGTATATTAAGGGAAGGCTTTGATTTTGGAAGATGGTGAGTTATGAGACAAGGGAAGGAGATCAGTACTCTAGCTCAGGGATTCAAGTTAGGTTCTTGTCAGGACCTGAAGACTTATTGTTTGGTAAGTGAATGATACAGGCACATACAAGACGATAGGAAACAGGTCTAAATTTTGTTTCTGTTCTAATGTAGCTCAGTTGAGTCACTCGGTCCGACATCCATCGCCTCTTGCATGTCATCATCGAAATTGGGACTCAGAGGAACTAATCGAAACTAATGGCTTTTCTGTGTCTTCAGACACTAATCTCTTTCGTGGTATCCACCCTGGGAGAACCCTTCTGCGTTTTCACGATGTTCCGCACGTGGTTCGTCTTCTGATCTACTTCTCTGAGTTTCTCTGTCAGGTTAGGCTCATGGTCTCTTGCAGTTTTTGCCTTCTGGTCGCATAAGGGAAAGGCAGTCGGTGGGATAACCTTACCGTTGGCAACCCTCCTCACACGCCACGCCACACATTTATTGTCAGCTTTCAGGTTTCTGGGACAAGTACCTAGCACCAGCAGCAGTATCATCCTGGAGCTTGTCTCACGAACACATACTTGGAGGTCGTCATTCATGTATTCGGTTGCAGAGCCCACCTCTCTTTTATTTCACCATCATCATGTCTGGCTCTTCGGCATTGGCACGTTACAACCCAACTGGGCTGTTATCTGAGTGCAGCTCAAAGTAAACAGTGGCTTTAGTCCTCCAAGGTAGAATCCTCAGGGTCGATTACCAACAAGGAAGGATCTTCATCGACAATCTTCCACAACCTCTACTTACTGACATTCATGAGGTTAAAACCGAGATCAGTTTCCGTGTTCACGTTCCCTGCCAACAACACCTGTTCACTGATGCCTGTCAGTTCCTGTACAACACCTACATCTACACCTACACATACGTACTCCACAAGACACCATACGATGCATATTGGAGGGTACCTCATACCGTTACTAGTCATTCACCGTCCTGTTCCACTCGTATGTTATGTGGGAAAAATGGCTGTCTCTGCTCCTCCCTGCGAGTCCTATTATGTCTTACCTTATTTCGCGGTACTTAGGCGAAATGTACGCCAGTGGAATCGCCTTGCAGTCAGCCGCAAATGCCGGTTCTCTAACTTTTCACTACATTCTTTCGTGAAATAAAGTCTTCCCTCCGGGGCCAATATTTGAGTCCAAGAAGCATCTCCGCCATCATTAAATGTTGGTCGAATCTATCAATAACAAGTCTAGCAGGATGTCTTTGAACTGCTTTGATGTCTTCCTTTAATCTGACCTGCAGGCGATTCCATTCTAAGCAAGTTGAAACCAATAAGCTTAGATTTTAAAACTAATGGTTGGTACTCTGGACAGGTTTATACAAAAATGAATGAAATGAGATTATTCCAGAACTGCCTACTCAAAGTGACAGTTATTATTAAATGTGCACATGGACCAATTACTGCATATGCAATACACATTACTGCCGAATTACGGCTTTCTGGAGCCATTCACCTACCTCTACTAAACAGATCGAGAACGCTATTTTGCTGGAAAGGTGGTTTTTTTCTTGCATCTAGGAAATTTTGAACAAAATTTTTGCCAAATACATTCCGTTGGTTTATAATATTACATTTACTGCAAAAACTTTCTTGATGTCCTCTAAAATGATAGCACTATGACAGCATCACTTCGCCCAATGCGCGTACGGTGGAGGAAACAGTTCCCAGTGTCTGTAAAACCTTGTGGAGACTTTATGAGAGCCCTGGTTAGACCGCAGTGTAGCCCAGCAAGTGACTCTATCGCCCGTTTTTCTGTCGAAGGCCATACCTGCTTCTTCATAAAATGTCAAAACTAGTTACGTGTGAAAAAATCAACGCAAATGAAACTTACAACTGTTATGATAGTGAAATGAGAAGTGCAGAAGGACATACGTTAGCCATGCTCTTTCATAGAAAAAAGTCAATCATCAGTTACTCTTTCATCTGGTTTGACGAACACAAAACATTCATGTCTGAATTGACAACCAGTCCCTCTATAGGCATACTGACATATACCTCCACACAACAACATTAAATTGTGTTTGCAACATTTTAAAATGAAGATCTTACGTATGTTGCTTGAAACAATGACACACACGTGACGAGGACGCTGAAGCTGAATTGTGTCATTACGATGGAACTCATTGTCTTCTCCAAATGCTTGACGAACCTGCAACAGCAAATAAAAAAGTTCAGTCAATGGTACACCGTTTCACAAATTTTAAAAATGTAGTAATCCAATAAAATGGTGCCTTTCGGAAAGTAAAATAACATACAATTCCATAACCTTGAGAATATAAGTCAGTATTAGGGAACTTTGAATTGAATTTCTGTTATTCCTCAAAAAATTTTCATAATTAAATTTTTTCCTCAGACTCAAATCAGCAACTCGCAGTGACAGAAGGCTTCAAAGTACCTTGATGTGCCAACTGTGAAATTCCGAATTGCCAGTAATAATTGTCGAGTTGAGTCTTGAGTATTGTTGAATAAGGTCACTATGTCATTTGTGGTGTAAATAATGCTAGTGTTCGTTGTTACAGATTTTAATGTTTGAAATATATAATCGTCTAATTTACAAGAAATTGTTCTCTGTCTTAGATGGTATACTGTAAAATGTTAGTAAGATGAAAGTAAATGAAAGAAAGATAATTAAATATTCCTACTGCTATTCTGACACCATTTATATGATCATTGTAATTTGCAAACCGTTAGTTAATTATAAAATGTAAGAAACCTTTGCTTCCCCATGCATACATTTAATATGTAAGTGCTAAAATAGCTATAACGCATGTTTTTGGACTCATATTATGCAATAGTACCTTGTGAATATTGCAGTGCTATGAAAGAAGAGTATGAATATAAACGTATAGACAATTCAAGACAGATTATAAAATATAAATTACAGTGCAGTATGAGTGATTTTGCTTACGGACATTTGTGTGAAGTTTTCTTACACTTGTCTGTCAAGATCTGAGAGCTTTTGAACTTCATATAACGTTTCCAGCCAAAAGCCACAACTGCATAAGTAATCATTGTGTGTCTTCAACGCCAAAGGGCAACTACGAGATTGATTCAAAGTGTAGAACCGGAAGTTAATGATTGTTTTGCATCTAGAGCCAAGTTGGAACATAAAGTTAACATATACTGTATATTTTCATACATTGATGTCGTATGGGATACTTTTCTGGGGTAACTCATCGCTTAGGCAAACCGTATTCATTCCACAAAAGAAAGTAACTATATTTATTTGTGGAGCTGACACATGACGATCTTGCAAGTAACTCTTTGAATAGTTGAGAATATTAACCACAATCATATTTAATCACTTATGAAATCTGTTATCAACAGTCCATCTGAGTTTGAGAGTAACAGGTATAGTCGCCAGCACAGCAATGGACGGAAAAGTGATCTGTACTACCCTGTAATGAATCTAGGTTTGGCACGCAGCTAATAAACTCTTTGGTAATCTACCCATGGAAATAAACTGCCCAACAACAACAGATTTCTTTTCAAATGTAGATTAAAGAGCTTTCTCCTTAACAACTCCTGCTATACTATAGCAGAATTCTTGAGTAGAGATAACTAGTCATTTTAAAAAAAGCCGTAAATAGCCAACATGAAGCAATATAAGTATTACTTTTTTTAGTTTGTTGTTTGTAAGTGTTGTATATTTGTGCTGTTGAAACGGTCTACATCAGAGCGTTTATCGTGAATTAGACCCTTGGAACAAATAACTAAATAACAAATTAAAAGACTTTGAACGATCATTAACGATCACTCTCGTGAAGGTGATTTATGATATAGCACCTACTGGATTAACACCACCGCAGCACAGCCTGTCTTCTAAATATTTTGAGGTCCATTCATCAGTGTTATATGTAGAAGCGAATGGAAGAAAACTGTGTTAGTACTGTTATTCTGATCAAATTTTTAATCCAAGTCCAAGAGGTATTGCCACTTAACTGGACAAGACACCGTGAAGCAATGTTACTGAGTGAGGAGCGTTTGGAGAAGCCTCCACATGGTAAACGTCTTTCGGAGCTTACAGATGAGAAGAATGTTAATTAAAAGTAGAGAAAAACAATATACTCATTTTTACGTACTCACAGGTATCATTTAGGCTGTGAATGAAAGATATTAATTTCATATAGTGAGAACTAGTAACGAATTACAAGACCACGGAATAAGACAGTAATACTAATAAAGGACAATGGAAACAACTGATGTATTTTAGTGCCAAAATGAATATCGTAGCCTACAATAAATTTACAGAACGGATTTCCTGTGTTCCCTTAGCTTAAAGCCTTCCTTTATATTTTAACTATGCATTCTATTCTTATTTCAACAAATTTCTCATACTTTTTCGCATATTTCAATTGACTTGCTGCCTATGGAGGCTAAGCTTATTAGAGGGACGGAGAGCAGAGAACTGTCAGCCTAATTCCGCCTTTTTGTCATAGAAGGGAGAGAATCTACGCCAAAGAGAGGCCATGCGTGTGCTACGCTGTCTGCGTCATCGGAAGTAGACTGAGAAAAAATACGTTTGGTACTAACAATGGACATTACATTTTCCCTATAGTGATTACAGAACGGAGCTAAATATGTGATTAATGATAATATCCATGTGTTTGTGTGAAATTAACATTTAAATTCAAGTTACTGACGCAGACGCAATTCATTTTAAGCTCACAGGGAGATGTCCACCACATGAACCATGAAACTATCCTTGCTCTGGTGGCTTAAATACCTCAACAGTACAGACAAGCGTAATGTAGTTATGGAGGAGTGTCTGTAGAGAGGCCTAAATAACTTATGGTTCCCAAAGAGGATCAGCAGACTTTTCAGAAGTTGTAGGCTCAACAGTCTAGATCAGGTATCCAACCCGCAGCTAGCGTGCCGAATTCAGCCCGAAGCAAGTATCAATGCGCTCATGAAGTGAGTATCTCTCACACGATTGGTAGAAAAAATTATATATACTAGAGATTGAAAATACCGCTCCACTTTTAACTTTCTTTCATAATAACTACCGGTCTCGGGCTCTCATAAGCCCATCCTCAGGTGTCCCAACTATGATATGGCCCCCGAGCGCCTCGGTGGACGTGTACTAGGCACGGTCCACATTAATTCTATAACTACCCGGTTTCTGGCCTCTTGGTCGTCTGGAATGCGACGCTGTTAACATTCGAATGTAGGAAATCGATTTCCAGCGCTTGACCTATATTATTATCTTCTTATCTTATATAGAGTTCCACACATTACAGTAGCTTATGTGAATGAAACTACTACGTTGTTCACCAAACACAACATCAGTTCTATGTGACACAAACTCTTTATATGTTTCTGAGGGTGTGAGACGAAATTTACATCCAATTACGGTTCGGAAATTATAGTACATTCATATCACTCCTATAAAATGATAGCAAATTTTTAAACCTATACTCAGACGTCTGGATTTCACATATGCGTGAGAACGAGGCATGCAATTTCCATTACCTCCAACGTACGCCAGTTACCCAATTTTTACTACCTTTTCATTTGTTGGGAAACAATATTTGTAGCAGAGTAGGTGGAGATTATAAGGTGTAATTCTAACATGTGATAGTACTATCTTTTGTGTTATCACGGTTAAGGTGTTCTCGTTTCCGTAAAAGGATCAAAATCTCAGCAACTAGGAAACTGAGAGTTCTTCACACGTGGTTTGATGAATACTGGTGTTTATATAGACATCGGATGTTTCCGCAGAATATCTGAATAATAATCCGACGGATGCAGGGGTGCTTCCCTCAACAAAGTCCCTTATGTGGAATATACATTTGCCATAACCCCGTAAAATTTGAAATGAGCGCAGGTATTTAATTTTACAATTCAGATGAAAACGCTTCCTACTGATTCCGGCGTTAAGTACACAAGGTGAGAGTGCAGAAGACACAATGCAAACATGCTGGTGACGCTTTAACGCTATTTAAAGTCCTTAGATTCACATGTGAAAGTAAAGTCGATACAGCGTAACTCAGTTGGTCTACAGGACACACAAAACTCAAGCGATTCTTCACACAAAACGTAAGTATTTTACGAAGTACATAGCACATTCAACATCTCCAACGAATTTGTTATCCTACAGTCATCAGGGGTTTAACATCAAGTGAACCTGTGTGATAATGAGCTCAGTATTATAGCAAGGAAGATAAATATAGGTACCTTATGGATAGACCTAAAGAGAATAGTTGCATGATATTGTCTTTCTTACAACCTTGGAAGCATTGAGATAGACATGAGCTATTTGTGATTTCGTTTATTCAACATATTTTCTAAGATCAAAGTGTGATGACAAGTGTCACAGATTTGTGGTGGAACATACAGGGGATAGACAAAATAAAATATGAACACCTGTACTTACTTGGGATTGGTTTATTAATAAGGGGTTGGACCAATATTTGCCCATAAAACAGCTGCGATTCTTGTTGGAATACGGGCATATAACGATTGTATAGTCTCCAGTGGAATGTTATGCCACTCTTCGACCAGAAACTCCTCTAAAACCTGTAGAGACTAGAGAGCCGGAAATCTGCACTGTACACTGCGTTCCAATACCGCCCACAATGTTTCGATAACGTTCCAGGCCGGGGGCTGCGACGGCCAGGGAAGGCGCTGCAGTTCAATTGCATGCTCCTCTTACCACGATTGTACTGTCCTGTCTGTGTGAATAGCCGAATTATCGTCATGAAATATCGCGTCATTGTAGAGGAACAACATTTCATGGGGTGCACCTGAATATCTAAAATGTTCACATAATCGTCCGCTAGAACACGGCCTTAGAGAGTAATGATGGGACCGTCAGAATACCATGATAAGACTGCCCACACGATCACACTTCCAACTGCATGCTTAACCGTTGGAATCAAGCAATCAGGACTGTAGGCTTCTTTTGACGTTCTCCAAACGTAAACCCGGCCCGATGTTGCAAATAAGGAAAACGTTCATTCGTCGGACCATATGAAGTGTTTACACTGATCAGCCGTCCAAGATTTATGCTGCTAATACCACGTTTTACGCTTCTTTGCTTTGGTTGTCGTCAATAATGGTTTCTGTATAGCAGCTTGTCCATGTATAATCGCTTTATGGAGTTCTCGGTGGACAGTGTCGATAGATACGGGGAGTCCAAGATGGCTGTTGAGCTCTGCAGTCACTTTAGCGGCTGTAGCTTTCTGTTGATTTGACACAATTCGTGTTAGTGTACGATGATACCTGCCATTTAGTTTTTATTTGCCCCCATTATTACGTTCATACGATGATGTCTTGTCATGTTTTGTGTAGGCTGTTTATGACTGTTGAAACACTTGCTCTTGAAACATTCAATAAGTTGGCGGTCTTGGTTACTGATGCTCCAGCTAATCGGGCCCCCCACAATCTGCTCTCTTTGGAACCCTGTTAGGTTTTTCACTGCACGTCGAGTCGGCCTCTGAATGAAATACGAAGTGTGCGCTACCCGTAAACAACCTGCACTGATGCCTAGTCCGTACTAAACACGCATATTCTAGCGCGACACGAGCCTTACCTTTTCTTGTTGACCGTCAAACAGAACCAACCCATTACTACCACTGTTCACATGGGCGTACCCAGCGAGGGGCAGGGGGGGGGGCAGCTGTAGCTTTGTGTTGATTTGACACAATTCGTGTTAGTGTACGATGTACATGTGTACGATGTAGTGTAGTATATACACCCCTAGAGGATATTCGCAGTTTTTCACTAGTTTACTGTTTTATTTATTTAATCAGAAATGCTGCATGTTTTCTCGGATTATACAAGTGCATTCTTGTATTTTAAATGTTTATTAAAAGCAGTTTTTCACTTGTTTACTGTTTTATTTAATAAGAAGTGCTGTATGTTTTCTCGAGTCCTTGTCTCCTGAGACTGATTTGACCTGCCCCCCCCCCCCCCCCCCTAGTTCAGATCCTGGGGACGCCCTTGACTGTTCACATTAGTTTTCCTATTCACTGTAGATGGTTACACGGCACATCCATTCAGAAGCGTCACAGAAAAGAGAGGCGAATTAACTGTCGCAAATATACATTACTTGTTTCCACAGGTTTCTAAATAATTTCTGATCAGTGCATGTATAATTTCTTCAAAAACATGCTTGCATTGGAATTATTTTGCTGGCCAAGATTGCGAAGTATACCAGATGGGATTGAGAAGATTCTTTTAGAAGTCTGAAAAAGCATTTCACAGTAGGACATGGTCTACAGTTCGTTTACAGACAACTGCATCAACCTATGGCCAGTAGCGCACAGTTAACGTAGCGCAAGTACCATGCCTGTATGCAATAGACTCCCATCACAGTGAAGTATATACACCCTCAAACCAAGGTAACATAGTCGGCCGGAGTGGCCGAGCGGTTCTAGGCGCTTCAGTCTGGAACCGCGCGACCGCTACGGTCGCAGGTTCGAATCCTGCCTCGGACATGGATGTGTGTGATGTCCTTAGGTTAGTTAGGTTTAAGTGGTTCTAAGTTCTATGGGACTGATGACCTCTGATGTTGAGTCCCATAGTGCTGAGAGCCATTTGAACTGAGGTAACACAATTTAACCTTCGTACCACATCAACTCATCCTACTGGAGGACAGCAAAGTTCGTTATACTAGAATGAGAATGTCCATCATCTCAACATGCATCAACGACAGACGTAGAGATCACACAGTGTCAAATGATTTGTAAATAATTTATGATGAACATGAACTTGCATTGGCCTGCAGTAACACGACTGAGTCTGATATGACAGTCAACTGTGAAGTTAGTTCTTAAAATATCTTAGTCCTTAAAAGACGTGTGGTCATTGTGATTGAGTTAGCAGAGTACTAGTGGTTATTGCAATAGCAGTGCTGCTAGATTCATTCCGTAGGTTCAAGCTAAACGTCCACTGTAGTACAGTGAAATACGGTACTCTTTTGGTGGGTGACAGAATTATTATTAACTCACATTGAATTTCTTCGTAGTTGTGCCTAGAATATATTCTAATGCTCAGTCTAGCAATGCATTTTTTAAGTATTCCACACATAAATAACATTTTATCTTATACACAAGGCGTGAAACGTCTTTAGTGGATTTTCAAATGCAACATCCCCAGTGGATTTTCAACCACCACTCAACCCCAAGTGTCCAGCTTTCCTTCTCATCAAGGACATAATGGAGCAACACGCAGAATTTTCTCCAGGAAAGCCCTAGGGTACATTGGAGTAGGATACACTGAATCGCTGGCATATTATTCACGTGTAACATTCCATAACAATAAAATCTCTACACATGCTTAATGTCATATATACAACATAAATCACTTATAATTTATGTGAGGAATCACTTAAAATCCCCTTCCTTTTCATAGGAGGATTGACTGGAATTTCGTGGGAGCTGCAGACCAACTAACTAGTTATCTAATGATTTTACTTTAACATATGGACCTAAGGACTGTAGGATGGCGTTAAAGCTTCATAAGCATGTTTTCGTTAGGTCCTCTGCTGTCTCACCTTGTGTGCATACTTCGGATGAGGTAGAAAGCGTTTTCATCTGAATTACAAAAATATTGAAAGTCTTTATATAACCGCACTCTTTTCAAATTTTACGGGGGCTCTAGCTACCATACATTCCACACAAGAGCTCTTCTTGAGGGAGGAACGTCTGCCTTCGTCAGATTATTATTTGGAATATTGTGGAAGCATCTGATTTCTACGTAGGGTGAACAATAATAAAATTGTGAAACTGTAGTGACGGATTCCTGACTGGAAATGGAGGAGAAGAGGTCCTATTAATACATAGACGGTGTGTGTGCAAAGACAACAATTCTTTCCGGAACACAGTGCAGAGCTCCAGCTTATCCACGTAACAACAAATGTTCAAAATGGCTTCCATTGGATTATAGGTTATACGCATAGTAGCGGTTGTCATGCAGGATACACATAGCTGACCTTATGCTTACACCATATTGGCGGGTCACATGCGTGGCAGCTTGTAAGATGGTTCATCACAATATTCTGTGGAACCCAGTCCGCCAAATCTGGTGTACGCACAGTTTACCATCTCCCTGCACGCTCGTCTGTCTGAAAGGACGCATGATCACATAAACGCCCAAAATGGGCCTGAAATGTTGTGTGCTGTGGTTGGTATCCGTGGTGTTACTTATTTTGTTATTGCCGTGCTACCTCTTAATTGTTTCTACCCGCTTGGCCAAACACAAACATCATTTCTGCTTCTTCCCAACATAAATTGCGGATCATTCTGCTGCTTGCAGCAGGCTACGTCAGGTACATACTCTGCAACACACGAGGGACACACGGTACTTGGTCAGAGAACTGTCATTCCTCAGCGCCATCAAGCATGGCAACGATGCATTTCTGGACAAATGTTCATAGAACCTTTTTTCCTGCATTTCCAGAGAGGAATCTGTCCCAGCAGTTTGTCGGTTTTGTTAATGTTCATCTTGTATAAACAGCAGTATTCGTCAAAAAACATGTGACCAACTCTGTTTCCTAATTGTTGCTGTTTTGTGCCTGTAGCAGAAATGGGAATACTTTAACGTCATAACTGAATGGATAGTACTTTCAAATGTTAAAACTGTACTTACTAATTCCTACATGTTCTGCTAGTATGCTGTTCCCCATTAAATACAAAAGTAGCTGAAATTGGGTAACCGGGATGCTCTGAAGCTAGTTGAAACTGATGCCCCGATTCTTATTTACATGTGAGACCGAGATGTCTGAGCATAGGTTGAAAGGTTGACTGAGTGATGTGAATGTCCTACAATATCCGAACCGGTTATACGACGGTTGTCCAGAAAGTAAGTTCCAATCGGTCGCGAAATGGAAACCACAGTGAAAACCAGAAACGTTTCATTTGTAACAGTTAGGTACACCTTCCACGTAGTTCTCTACATAGTCGCCGCTCCCACTTCGAGTGTTGTCTTAGTGTTGTATCAACTTTCCATTATCCTCGTCGTAAAAAAACAGCCACCTGTGATTTCGGCCAGTTATCTGCACTGGTTTGCAGCTCATTATCTGTGGAAAAATTTTGTCTTCATAGCCAGCGGTTCTCGTGAGCAGAGAAGAGACTCAGGGGGTGCCAATTACGGACAGTACTGTGGGTGATGAAACACTTCTCATAGGAAACGCTGCAGCAGCGTCTTCATTGCCCCTGCAGTGTGCGGCCGAGAACTGGCATGAAGAAGGAACTGCTCAACAGTTGTGTAATGTGGGCTGCATCACACAGGCGAAATCTCTGACCAGGCCCTCGTACTTGGCTGGAGACGCTATTCCCTGCGCATCTTTACGTGCTCACTGTTCAGTCAAAACTGAAAAGAGCGATCGACACGATCGACGGGCATACTAGCGACACTGCCCAACACGTCTGTGCAAAGCTTTACTGGATTTTCCCAGTGGTTTCCATTTCACGACCAATCGGAACTTACTTTCTGGACAATCCTCGTATACCTCCGGAAACCTATAACGGGTTCGTGTCATGTAGAACTGATGTTGTATTTGGTGTGCAACGTAGTAGTTTCATCCTCTTAAGCGACCATAATTCATGGCTCTCTGTATAAGAGAACCTTGGTAGGTAAATATAGGACATGTACTGGAAATAGATTTCCTACATTCGCATGTTAACTGCGTCGCATTCTTGACGACTAAGAGGTCACAAACCTGGCAGTTATAAAATTAATGTTTAACTGCAAAATCATGACTTCTTAGGCATACATCCGAATGTTGAGTCAGCTTATAAAGGTCAGCGGCTGTGTTGGGCGCAATAGGCGAGCGTCTGCCTGCATTCAAAGCTATAGGCAGCGGTGCCAGCTGCTAGACGCTTTGTAATTAATAGTATAACACTGCAAGAAATGAAATAAAATGAAAAAAAATGTAGCAGCAAAGCGAATCGAATCTGACAAATGGTCAGTTAGTGCAAAATACCAATGGGCTATTGAACCACTACGTGAATCAGTGTTCGTAAACCCCTCATACTCTATTTGCATATTATTAGAGAGCGTCTTACCTTTTCCTAAGGCACATTCAGGCGAAATATTCTAGGAACTTGAAAGGGTGGCCAGATTGCCTCTAATCGCACAGTTTTATTTTATCTAGAGTTTTTGTCAACAGGATCAATAGCGATATTTGAGATCAACAAACATCTTTTGAATTCAGTAATCTGTGGCATGCGAATTACTTCAGATTAAACCAGGGCCGGCCAAACGCTGCACAGTGTGCAGACGTGCGGAAGTGCTGCACACCTGCGCACGTGTGAGACAGCGAGCGACAGCGACATCTGTTATGAGACATGTGTCCTAAATGAACGGCGGCGGCTCCACTTCCCTGTTCATGTGGTACACGCAAGAGCTTGTTTATGAAAGATTTGTCTAGGTGATGAAAATGAATAAATCAAGGTTTCGATCAAGCATAAGTGATGAAAATCTTCGCAACTGCTTGCGTTTGTCAATGAGCCGTGCTTTTGCGCCCGATTTTAACTATAAAATTTCTCATGACGAGTGATAATCGTGTTTGGATTTATTCCTTTCATAATTAAAAATTATTGTTTACTAATCGTGCATTATTGCCTCATTCTGCTCCATGTTACATTATTATCACGAAAATTGCTCATTAAACCTATTGTTCCAATGTATACTTACATTTAGGGCTTTTTATTAATGTGACAAGGGCTACGCTCAGTTGAAGTCGATAGTACATAACATTCACCTAATTGTCGATTATTATGGAGATTTCAGACGGAAATGATGAAAGATATACCAATAATGGTATTGAAATAACAGATGATCATCGAGAGGTCTGCGGTTATCATTCTGTTCAGAGGTCAGTGAGACAGAAATTATGTGGGTGTAACTGAGGGCACCGAGAATTAGTTATAGGAAACCTTGCATTAGTTTAATGTTATTTGAAATCATGAATAAGGTTCGTTGGAAGTCGCTAAGTGCTCTCTTTCTTAAATACTAGATCAAAAACATTACGCGTATTTACGTGCCGTCAGTCAAGCTGCCTTAATAAAAACCCACGGTTGTTAACTGTATTGCTTGTCTTACTGGATTAAACTGTTAACATAAAAGTAGACGTCTCAATGAGCAGAGTGTGACAGTAATGTTTAATACGCGAAATACCTTCCCATGGTTGGCTTGCAAGCTGTGGAAAGAGCACTAGAATTCGCCGGTACAGAGTATCCCAGCAAGTGGATAAAGCGACATCTATGCGTCGAAACATGCACTACATGAACGCTGACGGCTGCGGCGTGCACGCTGTGACCCGAAAGTTGCACATGTGCAGGACCACCGCACGCGTGCACAATTTCTGGCCGGCCCTGGATTAAACATTTGTTCAGAAAATGACATGCCCTTCCTACAACCACCTTGCTATTCACCTAGATCGCTCTCCAGTGTTGGTTCTACTCTATTTAGTGCAATATTGTAAAATGTATTATTTGCAACTGGCTGCAAAGAAATTCCTCTGTAGTTGCTAACGTCTTGTTAGTACTAGATGTAGTGGATGTATGGAGGCCACCTTTCCCTTTCCTGGGAGTGGTTCTGTTTTCAAGATTTTCTGGAAGGTTAATTTTAGCCCATGTTACTTTAGGTCATTATCAGGAGAAAGAAAACTGGCGTTCTACGGATCGGAGCGTGGAATGTCAGATCCCTTAATCGGGCAGGTAGGTTAGAAAATTTAAAAAGGGAAAAGGATAGGTTCGAGTTAGATATAGTGGGAATTAATGAAGTTCGGTGGCAGGAGGGGCAAGACTTTTGGTCAGGTGAATACAGGGTTATAAATACAAAATCAAATAGGGGTAATGCAGAGGTAGGTTTAATAATGAATAAAAAAAATAGGAGTGCGGGTAAGCTACTGCTAACAGCATAGTGAACGCATTATTGTGGCCAAGATAGACACGAAGCCCATGCCTACTACGGTAGTTCAAGTTTATATACCAACTGGCTCTGCAGATGATGAAGAAATTGATGAAATGTATGTTGAGATAACAGAAATTATTCAGGTAGTGAAGGGAGATGAAAATTTAATAGTCATGGGTGACTGGAATTCGAGAGTTGGAAAAGGGAGAGAAGGTAACATTCTGGGTGAATATGGATTGGGGCTAAGAAATGAAAGAGGAAACCGTCTGGTAGAATTTGGCACAGAGCATAACATAATCATAGCTAACACTTGGTTCAAGAATCATAAAAGGAGGTTGTATACATGGAAGAATCCTGGAGATACTAGAAGGTATCAGATAGATTATATAATGGTAAGACAGAGATTTAGGAAGCAGGTTTTAAACTGTAAGACATTTTCAGGGGCAGATGTGGACTCTGACCACAATCTATTGGTTATGAACTGTAGATTAAAACTGAAGAAACTGCAAAAAGGTGGGAATTTAAGGAAATGGGACCTGGATAAACTGAAAGAACCAGAGGTTGTACAGAGTTTCAGGGTGAGCATAAGGGAACAATTGACAGGGATGGGGGAAAGAAATGCAGTAGAAGAAGAATGGGTAGCTCTGAGGGATGAAGTAGTGAAGGCAGCAGAGGATCAACTAGGTAAAAAGTAGAGGGCTAGTAGAAATCCTTGGGTAACAGGAGATATATTGAATTTAATTGATGAAAGGAGAAAATATAAAAATGCAGTAAATGAAGCAGGCAAAAAGGAATACAAACGTCTCAAAAATGAGATCCACAGGCAGTGCAAAATGGCTAAACAGGGATGGCTAGAGGACAAATGTAAGGATGTAGAGGTTTATCTCACTAGGGGTAAGATAGATACTGCCTACAGGAAAATTAAAGAGACCTTTGGAGAAAAGAGAACCTCTTGTATGAATATCAAGAGATCAGATGGAAATCCAGTTCTAAGCAAAGAAGGGAAAGCAGAAAGGAGAAGGAGTATATAGAGGGTCTATACAAGGGCGATGTACTTGAGAATAATATTATGGAAATGGAAGAGGATGTAGATGAAGATTAAATGGGAGATATGATACTGCGTGAAGAGTTTGACAGAGCACTGAAAGACCTGAGTCGAAACAAGGCCCTGGGAGTAGACAACATTCCATTAGAGCTACTGACAGCCTTGGGAGAGCCAGTCCTGACAAAACTCTACCATCTGGTGAGCAAGATGTATAGGGCAGGCGAAATACCCTCAGACTTCAAGAAGAATATAATAATTCCAATCCCGAAGAAACAAGGTGTTGACAAACGTGAAAAATACCGAACTATCAGCTTAATAAGTCACAGCTGCAAAATACTAACGCGAATTCTTTACAGACGAATGGAAAAACTGATAGAAGCCGACCTCGGGGAAGATCAGTTTGGATTCCGCAGAAATGTTGGATCACGTGAGGCAATACTGACCCTACGACGTATCTTAGAAAATAGATTAAGGAAAGGCAAACCTACGTTTCTAGCATTTGTAGACTTAGAGAAAGCTTTTGACAATGTTGACTGGAATACTCTCTTTCAAATTCTAAAGATGGCAGGGGTAAAATACCGCTAGCGAAAGGCTATTTACAATTTGTACAGAAACCAGATGGTAGTCATAAGAGTCGAGGGGCATGAAAGGGAAGCAGCGGTTGGGAAGGGAGTGAGACAGGGTTGTAGCCTGCCCCAATGTTATTCAATCTGTGTATTGAGCAAGCAGTAAAGGAAACAAAAGAAAAGTTCGGAATAGGTATTAAAATCCATGGAGAAGAAATAAAAACGTTGAGGCTCGCCGATGACATTGTAATTCTGTCAGAGACAGCAAACGACTTGGAATAGCAGTTGAACGGAATGGACAGTGTCTTGAAAGGAGGATATAAGATGAACATCAAGAAAAGCAAAAGTAGGGTAATGGAATGTAGTCGAATTAAGTCGGGTAATGCTGAGGGAATTAGATTAGGAAATGAGACACTTAAAGTAGTAAATGAGTTTTGCTATTTGGGGAGCAAAATAAGTGATGATGGCCGAAGTAGAGAGGGTATAAAATGTAGACTTGCAATGGCAAGGAAAGCGTTTGTGAAGAAGAGAATTTTGTTAACATCGAGTATAGATTTAAGTGTCAGGAAGTCGTTTCGGAAAGAATTTGTATGGAGTGTAGCCATGTATGGAAGTGAAACATGGACGTTAAATAGTTTGGACAAGAAGAGAATAGAAGTTTTGGAATGTGGTGCTACAGAAGAATGCTGAAGATTAGATGGGTGGATCAAATAACTATTGAGGAGGTTTTGAATAGAATTGGGGAGAACAGGAGTTTGTGGCACAACTTGACAAGAAGAAGGTACCGGTTGGTAGGACGTGTTCTGAGGCATGAAGGGATCACAAATTTAGCATTGGAGGGAAGCGTAGAGGGTAAAAATCGTAGAGGGAGACCAAGAGATGAATAAACTAAGCAGATTCAGAAGGATGTAGGTTGCAGTAAGTACTGGGAGATGAAGAAGCTTGCACAGGATTGGGTAGCATGGAGAGCTGCATCAAACCAGTCTCAGGACTGAAGACAACAACAAACAACAACAACTTTAGGTAGATACCATTTCATAATTTCTGCTGTAGTAGTGTCTTATACACTCACTTCATAAGGTTTTAATATCTTCTTCAATTTCTTTGATAGCTGGTGGTAAATCTTCTTCAAGGTTTTCATAGGTGTTTGATTATACACGCTTATGAATTGAAACTGGGCAGTTATAAAGCTGATCAAAATATTTTGCAAGTGCTTCGAAATTTCTAGTTTCATGTGAGCCAAATCGGTGAAACTCGTGCCATGTCTATTCTTAAAACTTTCTCTCCCCTCCAAACATGTAACATAAAATGGCCCCTTTAGAAGATTATAACAGGTTACCAACAGGGAACACATTCATGCTAAATTTCCTTGTATATTTGTTTCTTTTACCGTCATCTACCCTATAGCTATTTGACCTACAAGGGTAATAATTATAACTCATTTGAATATATTAGTTTTACATGTATAAATTGAACTGTTTATACGTATTTATATCTTGTAGCTAATAGTTAATTATTTTGAGAAATAAAATGATATTAAAAGAAAGATTGATAACAGAATGAGTAGAAAAACAGTTTACATGAATAGAACTTCAGTCTGAGTTTATCGTAGCATGGATGACTGTCATTTCAGCACTTGACACTGATTTGTAGTTATCGTGGAGAATGAGCAACAAAACACGTTTTCGTCCACTTTATTTGCATAGTACCATGCATTCGAAGAGTAATAGCGTAATTCTATTGCGATTTCCATCTCGCATGCGAAAAGAAAAGGCATTATGTTTTAGGCTCGCATTCAAAAAGAAACGACAAAATTGTAGTGCAGTATTTGCAGTATGATGTAGCAACCTAGCACATAACAACCAGCCATCACTGCATGGTAGCGACAACCGTACAGGCTGCATTAGTCGACTAATCAATTTGAACTTGGGCCAAGAGCTGTGGTCCTGACAACAAACTATCTCCCCATCAAGTGTTATTACTCTATGGCATTGACGCCCAGTGTGCTTGACATCATTTAAAGTTAGGGTGAGTATATCTAGAATTTCTCGCCAGTTTGAACTCAGGACAAGTAATATTGTGAATTTTCCTGTAATTTTCAACTTAGGAATAACTAACTCCTGAGTTTGAAATTTAAGGTAGCTGGGTCGAATTGTTTAAACTGTGATGTGAAACTGGTGAGAGAGGGGGAGGGGGGATTGTCTAAACCTTAACGTCAGAGACAGATAATTTAAAATATACACTAGTAGACTTAAGATAAGTTACAACCAAATTTAAGGTGAAATTGTTTAAACTGTGATCTCGCAGTTTACATGTAGCACTAGGCGTTAATTAGGAAAGCGGTATGTGTGACATCAGGGAATTTGAACTGAAATAACACAATGCTCTACGATATATATGTTGGCCATTTTCAATTTCCTGCCAAATTTAAACTTAGGATGGTGCCAGTTTCATTGGTGACATCAGAGGGGAAAAATTAGGAATTCTATAAGTGACTGATCTGCTATAAATAGCCTCTAAGGGACTGAGCACTCTTTAGCAAACATGCCATTTTTTGTCAACTGTCACGCTTGGAGGAACAAAATTCCTTCATCTCATGTGAGTCACGTCATGGAAAAATTTTTCACGCCAAGATTCCCATGACAAAACCACAGGAAAATGACGGCTACATTCCTTCTTTGAGTTGGTGCGGCTGACCATCATATCTCCATTCGATACTGGTGCGTAGTTATCGTGGAGAATACGCTAAAACATGTTTTCTCTGTTTTATCTACATACCAGCACGCATTCACAAGAAAGCAGTGGACTGTCATATTTTTGGTCCGCAGTTAGAAATACGGAGACTGCTCGTAGAGTCGAGTGTCATTTGACGTTCTTCGGTGCAGCACATAATGCATGCAACTTGACAACTACCGCTATACTTATCTGTTTTCTTCCAAAATTTGAATGGGTATGATGCTTATTTAGTAGTTGGACACTTCGCTGATTTCAGCTTGAAAAGTGACCAAGTCAAGGTCCTGCTTGAGAGCACTGAAAAACACACATCTCATTCAGCTGAATCACCAACAACATTACTTTCCGCTTCCTGGTTTCCCTGTGGTTCACGGACACACCACTTCAAAATTTTTCGATGGAGAGACGCAACGAAACCACACCGCCCAACACATCAGCTTGCACCAGTAATCTTACAGGCAATGGCATAATGGATGCAGAATATAGGCATGCAGTCAATGTTTGGGAATAGTTCAACATCCTTAATTTACGGTAGTAAGCAAGACTTACTTGGACAAGGACTTGCTATTATTTTCAAATATTTTGGAGAAATTCCGGGGTGGATGCATGACCACATACATGTTGGACCCTACCTCCTATTACACTGCGCCAAAGCTTTCGTGGGACACCATGGCGAAAAAGACACATGTCAATATCGACCTATTGACCAATGTCGACATGCTGCTCTTTTTCAAGCGCGGAACCTGGTGACAACTTCGGCAATGTTTACATGCACACGCCAATACAAGAACGTGCATATGACTGAGGAACTCAACACATCCGACATTTCGAATTACATCCCGCACACGAATGGAAACAAATTATGCAGAAGCATCATACAACTGTCACTGCCAGCTGGCCACGCGGGGTAGCAGCGTGGTCTACAGCGCCTTCTGACGGTTCGCGGAGCTCTCCGCGTCGGAGGTTCGAGTCCTCACTCGGGTATGGATGTGAATGTTGTACTTAGCGTAAGTTAGTTTAAGTTATATTAAGCAATGTGTAAGCTTAGAGACCGATGATCTCAGCAGTTTGGTCCCATAGTACTTACCAAAAATTTCCAATTTTCATTGTCATTTGAAAGGTTTCGATGGTTGTCTGCTGAGTAAATCATTGAATTAGGTGAAATCAAGAATGTGGCAGTGGACTGTGGTGTAGGATATGTCGTTGAGGTAGAATCATCAATCCCAAAAGCCTACATGATGCACACAGGGATCTTTCGCTGGGTCCAGAGCGACTAGTTCCGAGCAGTAGCTCTGTGCCCGAGATGATAACAACGCAGGGGGATGAACAGAGAAACGTCCAGCAATGCATCAATTTGTTTGTGAATCTGATTAAGTCGCCCAAACTATCTCCTTCATGGAGTCACACTGGTTGAAGGACTATATTTATGTTAACACTGACATGAGGGCTCCGGAATGTGTAACTTTAAAAAGACGTTTCGTATCTCATGAAAACAGCAATTTTCGGCAGACAATGGCTAATCTGATTAACCACTGTGAAAATCAAATAGTTTATTGTTGGAAGAGGAGTAATGGCGCAAGGGATTACGTCACCAGTCCAAATTTTGGAGCTGCCTGAGATTATGATATGATTTACAAAACATGTTCATCTTGCTATATGTGTATTTGACCTACCTACACTCCAAATGTGCCACTTTCGCTACGAAATGTGAAAACTCATTTTGTAGACCCATAGTCGCTTTACGTAGGTGAATGGTTGTAATCGATTATAAGTAATAAGGTGCCCTGATGACAGATCCGATATGCCTGTAATCCCTATTGCATAATATTATTATATATTTTGATATAATCTTACCGTTTGCAAGCATTATGCCATCAGGATTATCAGCCTAATGAAGGATGTGACGGGCACACAGATAGTGAAATTTGTGCTTTTTGGGTCGGAAATCATTGTGTACCATACAGATAGGTCCCTCCCTAAAGCAGGCAATGGGTCTGCATCGTGAGACCTCAATGGCTGTAAGAACTGATGACTAGAAGTGCCTGCTCTGTGTAATTGGGTATACCCCACCTCAATCTTCACATATGGTGAGCCATACGAGTATTTGATCACAGGACCATGTGGTACACACACTGTATTGCAAATGAAAATCGCTCTCTCATGCCACGTCTACAAACGGTTCATTTGTGAGGATGGAATCGAGAACCTCCTGTACTCACACTATTCACATAGGAGATAGTGAGAGTGTGGATGTACTTATTTGTAAAAATTATATATGTATGTGAGTGTAGAGGAAATGGTGTCGACTGTTTGTCATATTGTAAGTAAATGTGTGACTGAGTTGATTGCATACTATGTGAATATACGTTGAATATATGTACTATGTGCACATCTGAGTTGGTTGCACACTGTATGCGTGTGCATATGCCGCGCGGGCGCGCTACGCGCGTGTGTGTGTGTGCGTGTGTGTGTCTGTCTGTTTTACATGCTTTCTTTACATTCTGATAGTCATCTCTGCCAGTATTACTACTATATCTCATTCTCCACGGGAAAAAACCTTTATTAACCAATGGTATCAAAGAAGGATGTTGTAACATTACAACATTTCCACTAAAGAATGATTACTGTATTTAAAAAAAAGTCTCCTAAAACAAGGATGCGAAAAGAGAATCTGCGTATACACGTAAGTTTCTTGTCATTATTACTCAAGTGTCTCAGAACTTATTGCTACCAAATACTTGCAGTAAAAGATGTTCAAAAAGTTTATTTGTATACACTGTACCTCGTACATTGTAACCAAGAACATTTTGTATAAAGAGATAGCTACGGAAGAAAATATTGTGAAATGATAGAGACAAAAACTCACCCTTTTTCCTTGTTTACTTACAAACCATACCGTCAAACCTAAAACTCAATCTCATTGGCACGTAAATGTAAAAAGCAGTTCTACTGAATAAAATGTATATAAATTTGAGCCACATGTCGTGTGTTCGTGCAGGGTAGAAGTGCTGATCGGATGAGGTATAGAATACAAGTGACGAAACACACAATTAACCCAAAGGGAGTAGGGGGAAGGAAGAGGAAGGGTGAGTGAAGGAGGAGAATTGTGGAACCTTTAACCTGGATTGGAGGATAAATTTGGCAACCCTATGGGCTATGCTCATTCCCACAGCCAATAGAAACTGTCATTTGTGGATTTTCTGTCACTTTTCAGCCACCCAATTGCCTTAGTAGGAGAAAGGGGAGGAGGAGAGATGACTTTGACCCTTGACCATTGAAGAGATCAGGCAATAATTCAGACTTCACTGCAACTGATACTGTTCCGCTATTAGCAACTACAAATAATTCAGTGAACACATTATCATAGCCAAAATAGATCCAAAGTCAAAACCTGGAACAGTAGCACAAGTTTATATACGTAGTAGCTCTGTAAACGATGACAAGTTCGAAAAAATGTACGAGATTTCTCAGATCGCTAAGCGAGAAAAAATGTACCAGTTGTGGGGGACTGAATTTCGATAGTAGGAAAGGAAGAGAAGAAAAACTATAAGGAGAACATAGATTGGGAGAAATAAATGAAAGGGGAAGCCGGCTAGTAGTTTTCATACAGCATGGCGAAGAAAGAAAGTTGTAGAGGTGGAAGAGACCTGGAGACAACGGCAGGCTTTGGGCAGATTACGTACCGCAAAGTAGTGCGACGCTGATATTAAACTGCAAAGTATTTCGACGGATAGCTGTGGACTGCAATTTATTGGTAACGGACTGCAGGTTAAAACCGAAGAAAACATACAGGGGAAGGAAATTAAAGGTAACTTCCAAGAGAGCGTTAGAAAACGATTGACTGAAACAGGGAAACAGGGGAAAGGAGTACTACAACAGCTGAATGGGTAGCTTCGAGAAATGAAACAATGAAAGCATCAGAGTGTCAAATGGGCAAAAAGACAAGACTCAGTAGAAATAGTGACTTTAACGAGCGAAAGAAGACGTGCGTGCTGACGACGTTATTACGAAATTCGTCTAAACAGGATCAACGTGCTCTTATTCTTTTCTGGACTGCGGAAGGAAAAATATCGGTAGACGGCTATCGGAGAACGAGACTGTGTATGGGGCAGCTTGACCGTCGAAAACCACTTCTGAGGAAAGATGCGCCAACGGATGCTGCTGCTTTATGACGACGCACATCTTGATATGGCAAATGTCGTAATGCGTAATTTGCTACAATGCAAGTTGGGGACACTCGAACATCCATTATATAATCCTGATCCCTCCCCATTCGATTATCACAGTTTTAGTCCCTTGAAAAAGACCTTGAAGGGTCAAAGATTTCTGTTGGACGAGAATGCACAGCACGTAGCTACGGACTATTTCATGCAGCACGAAACGATGTTTTACCAAACGTTTATCTCCATCCTGTTGTGTTAGTGGGATGACTGCGTCAATGCTCATGGTGATTTTGACTGATTGGAAAATCGATTCTCGAGTGAACGGCCTTCGAATGGAAACTTTTTGAACCCCTCTTGTAGTGGGTACTTTCTGCACGGAAAATTTTTAGATTATCGTGCTTAACTGGAATTTCGCAGGAAACTAAGGAATGTATCCACGTCTGGCAATGCTAATTTAGATTTCGCTAATCAAATTAAGGCTAATATCAGAGTTGTGTCTTTGAAAATGTTTCAGTGAATTTCCTGCCCATGGTTCCGCAGTCCACACTTTTACTCCCATCTCTAATGACATTGTGCTCAACAGTAAGTTGGTTTCTGCCTTACTTCCGAAGGACTACCACACTATTACGTTGATTGTTTACGAGATACCATGCAAGAGTTTCGTAAGCACCTTATTTGTAGATATACATCTGTTTCAAAGTATCCAAATACCTTGTCAACATTTGCCTGACCTGCAGATGAGTCATAAACCCAAGTGCATTTTTACGGAGGTTGAAGTCCACTACTCGACAGTCACCGTCATTACGTGTTAGCTTCCGCTCGTGACAAGAGCTCACTGGATTTCACGATAACGCTCTTCGGATAATACTTTATCAGGTTTGGTCGTTAGAAGCCAGCAGATGCCAAATTTTGTTGTAATACAATTATTTTGACTTTTGAAATTGTAAAGGAACCGGAGACTCAGTTCTCATGTTGCGATTGCTAATGGAAGCAAGACTAAAAATAAAAGTTGAGACAAGTTCATAGGACTTTTAGACCTGGCAAGAGCGTTCGTGTCAAATGGTATACGTTGTTGGAACTTCTGACAAAAATAGAGGTAATCTTTAGGAAAATACAGGTAACACACAAGAGCCAAGAGAGAGAAATACCAGTGGAATACCGAGAACAAAGTGCTTATAATAAAAGTGTGTAATACAGGGATGTAATCTTTCGCTCCTGCTGTTCAATCTATACATCGAAGAAGAAATAACGGAAATAAAGAAAGGTTCAAGTGTGGAATTAAAATGCAAGGTGAAAGAATATCAGCGAAAAAATTTGCTGATGACATTGTTATCCTTAGCGAAAGTGAGGAAGAATTACTGGATTTGATGAATGGAATGAACAGTTCGATGAGTACAGAATATACATTGAGAGTAAACTGAAGAAAGACGAAGGTAATGAGAGGTAACAGAAATGAGAACAGCGATAAGCTTAAAATCTTAACATCAGGATTAGTGATCACGAAGTAGATGAATTTAAGGAATTATGCTACCCGGGCTGCAAATAATCCATGATAGACTAAGCAATGAGGATATCAAAAGCATACTAGCACTGGAAAAAAGGGCATTCGTGGGCAGGAGAAGTCTTCTAGTATGAAACGTAAATCATAATTTGGCGAAAAAATTTCTTAGAACATGCATTTGGGGCATGGTAGTGAAACATAGTCAGTGGGAAAACCGGAACAGAAGAGAATGGAAACATTTGAAATGTGGTGCTACAGAAGAACGTTGAAAATTAGGTGGACTGATAAGGTAAGGAATGAGGAGGTTCTGCACAGAATCCCAGAGAAAGGAATATTTGGAAAACACTGGCAAGCAGAAGGGACAGTTGGCAGGACATCTTTTAACATATCACGGAATAATCTCCATGTTACTAGACTGAACTATAGTGGGTGAAAACTGTAGAGGAAGACAGAGATAGGAATACATACGGCAAATAATTGAAGACGTAGGTAGGAAGTGCTGCTTTGAGATGAAGAGGTTGGCACAACAGAGGAGTGCATGGAGGGCTGCATCAAACCAGGCTGAATATTGATGAGTCAAAATTTTAGGAAAAGAAAATAGACTATGCTGTTTCGCAGGGCATCAAGCATTGTCATATATGGTTTAGACCAACTTCATTGTGCTTATCCAGTTTTGTGCGAAAGGTGTTACTCAAATTATTTAACGTACCTGAGGATTTTCTGGTGACTCTCAATGCACAGACGCAATTTTTCATACATTTTATCACTGCAATTTTTTTCCGTCTGATCTGCCACGCAACTGATTCCTTTCTCTAGCTTTACTTCAGTGTCCTCAGGTTTGAGACTGGCAATGCGAATTGTGAGAATCTGCAGCTGCGCAGCTGTGAGGATCATGATGCTAACGAACAGTAAGTCCACACTGTTGCTGATCTGGGTGGTCCACGCCCCTATCACGCACTGTACGACGTACGATAGCTCGTAGAAGTTTGTGTTGTTGTCCCAGCCGTGCTGAGCGAATGGTAGGCGCCGTTCGTCTGGACGCGCAATTAAAGGCATCGGGAACCACACAGGGTACTGCGACAACATTAAGAGCAGCAGTCCTATGGTGAGACGGGAGGCACGCCTTTGAGAGCCCTGCCTAATGTCAGCCAAGGCAGGGTCTGCCGAACAGAACTCACTTTGCAAAGACACCAGCATCTCCACGCTTCGAGCCAGCGCATAGTACTGTCTCCGATTGCACATGAAGAAGGCCATCTTGACAGTGCCGCATCCGATGCTGAAGGTGCTGATGAATACCATCGTCGACTCATCCATGTCTCTCCAACAGAAGTAGAGGGCCAGTGTACTCTCTATAGCGTTCCAGACGCCAAGCACGATCCCCAAAGCGCCGTACAGTTCAAATATCCAGGAACCTGGTAGTGGCCACACACCACACAACCAAAGATGGCGGATGTTGAGCTTGAGGACTGATTTCCCACTATCCGCCCAGGACAGAGGCAGTTCCATGGCTTCTGGAATTTCTCTCGCCATCTACTTTGTCTAGTCCTGCTGATTACTATCGTTTCGATCCTAAGACGATTAAATTAGGCGAACATCTGAGAGCTACTCAGGGCCGTTCACCCTTTTTACAGCCACTGACACTGCAGTGGCATTGTATATACATAAGTGCAACTGCATCAAGTAACCGGCTTGTTAATGAGTTTTAAGTTATAGAGTAGTGCTGAACATGGTAGTTCATTATGTAGCGTTTGATACATTTAGTCAAGACTGACTTACATAATGTAATCAATGTAGCACGACATTGGATGAAAAATGAAAGTGGTCTCATTGTCTCGTTCTACATAACAGAAACTGATCGATCATCACAATTAAAAGTAACGAGTCTCTCTCCCTCTCCTTCTTTCTGCGTCGCCGGACATACTGTCAGAGTATGAAAGGAACATAGAAGCACTTACATGAAATATGTACCGGAAATTCAGTCAGTTTTCAAATATTCGTTTTATACATTTTTGAAACATTAGTAGTGCCGAATAGAGACGTCGGTATCAAATTGTGAGTCACTTAAGTATCTACGATTCAACAGGAATTTGTATCTGACTTAGACACTGGGTGTATTTCGCATTTGTAACACCTGAATGGAAAAAATTCGAACCACACTACTCCACACAATTAGGCGATTCAAGGTAAGGCAAAAGGTAGTCTTCTGTTATCTGGTTGTGTGCTAGGAAAGTGGAACTTAACAGGAAAAGAAGTTGCTTACGGACTACCAGTATGGATGGTAGCGGTATTCAAAATGTTCTGCCCTCCAAGCACAGGAAGAGGATCCGAAGAAATAGTAAACTATTTAAAATATGGCATGATAGCAGACATTTGGTACAAAAGGTAGGCAAAGATAGAAAACAAAACAGACAAAACATAGGTTTTGCCGCCGCTTGATTGGAATGCAAGGGAGCAAAACATAGGTACAGGGAAAACGAGTAGAAATGGCAAAACACGCTTTTGTCGATAGTTTATGTCACCAGTATATTCGTACGGGACCGATGACCGTAGCAGTCTGGTCCCTTTAACCCCCACAAACCAACCAACCTATATTCGTACCCTACCCTGGAAGTATTTGGGGAGCAGATGAAATATCAGCTATTCTGCATACGCATATAAATAGAGACCCTTATGGCGATATTGTGTCGTTTGGGTAGCAGTCTGAAGAAAAATGGGATGGATGGTATCACTAACTACGTGGTAAAGATAGGTACTGAGAATAGAGACACACCAGGAGAGCTTCCATTGCTATGATGCGAAATAATGCACTGATGAATACAGCACGCATTGAGCTGGCCGGCAGATGTGGCCGAGCTGTTCTAGGCGCTTCAGTCTGGAACCGCGCGACCGCTACCGTCGCAGGTTCGAATCCTGCCTCGGGCATGGATGTGTGTGATGTCCTTAGGTTAGTTACGTTTAAGTGCTTCTAAGTTCTAGGGGACTGATGACCTCAGATGTTAACTCCCATAGTGCTAAGAGACATTTGAGTTGTCACTTGCACTGATGTTGGTAGGTGCGTTTTGTGACCTGCCTCTAAATACACTATGTGATCCGAAGTACTCTGTCACCTACTACCAGGTACTCCATATCAGCGACCTCGGTCGTCATTAGATATCGTGAGAGAGCAAAATGGGGCCCTCCACCGAACTCTCTGTCCTAGAACGTGGTCAAGTGATTGGGTGTCACTTGTGTCATATGTCTGTACGCAAGATTTTCACACTCCTAAACATCCATAGGGCCACTGTTTCCGATGTGAAAGTGAAGTGCAAACGTGAAGGGCACGTGCAGCACAAAAGTGTACAGGTCAACTTCGTCTATTGTGTCGCAGAGACCGCCGACAGTTAAAGAGGGTCTAAGTGTGTAATAGGCAGACCAGACCATCACACAGGAGTTCGAAACTACATCAGGATCCATTGCAAGTACTATAACAGTGAGGCAGGAGGTGAGAAAACTAGGATTTCATGTTCGAGCGGCTGTCCATAAGCTACACATCACGCCGGTAAATGCCAAACGACGCCTCGCTTGGTGTAAGGAGCGTAAACATTGGATGATTGAACAGTGGAAAAACGTTGTGTGGAGTGACGAATCACGGTACACAATGTGGCGATTCGATGGCAGGCTGTGGGTATGGCGAATGCCAGGTGAGCGGCATCTGCCAGCGCGTGTAGTGCCAACAGTAAAATTCGGAGGCGGTGGCGTTTTTCACGGAAGGGGCTTGCACCCCTTTTTGTTTTGAGTGGCACTTTCACAGCTTAGGCCTACATTGATGTCTCAAGCAACTTCTTGCTTCCCATTGTTGATGAGCAATTCAGGGTTGGTGATCCCATCTTTCAACACGATCGAGCCCCCGTTTATAATGCGCGGCCTGTGGCGGAGTACTTACACGACAATACAATTTCTGTAATGGACTGGTCTGCACAGAGTCCTGAGCTAAATTCTATAGAATAGGTTTGGGATGTTTTGGAACGCCGACTTCGTGCCGGGCGTCACCGACCGGCATCGATACCACTCCTCAGCGCAGCACTCCGAGAAGAATGGGCTGCCATTCTCCAAGAAACCTTCCAGCGAACGTATGCATGCGAGAGTGGAAGCTGTCATCAAGGCTAAGGGTTGGCCAACACCATACTGAATTCCAGCATTAACGATGGAGGGCGCCACGAACTTGTAAGTCATTTTCAGCCAGGTGTCCGGATACTTTTGGTCACATAGTGTACGTATATGAGGTGGAGACTCATCGCAGTTGTTAATTGTTATTTAGAAATTAAACTGAGGTCTATTCATCTTTTGGATTTTCAGCTTTTCTACGTTTTCCGTGTTTGCAGTTACAATTATTGGCTGTAGGTTCCACCTTTTATGCAAAAGCACTGCTTTTTTTTCTTGTTACCAAACATGTTTCGGCACCTCTGTGCCATCATCAGTGGGTTTTGTCTGTTCGAAACTGGAAAAAAGTGAACATGTTTTAGGCTGCGGCTGATCTAACAAAGTGAGGTCAAAAAACAGTTTTTTTTTTTCTTCTTTTCATCCCGTGGTTTTACATTATATGGTTTAGCAGGACCATCTGGGTGGTCTCCTGCACGGATAGCTTGTCATCTGCAAACTAAATGATGTAAATGCGAATTTTTTCAGTGAGTTAACACATCCCTTGCTTTTTTAACTACAAAAAACATTTTTACGTCATTTGGTTTGCAAATGACAAGCTATCAGTGCAGGTCACCATACTGATGGTCCTGCAATACCATGAAACGTAAAATCACGATAAGAACGAAAATGAACAAACACTGTCTTTAGGCCTCACTTTGTTAGACCAGTTACATCCTAAAACATGCTCACTTTTTACAGTTTCAATAAACAAAACCCATTGATGACGGTACAGAGGTGACGAAACATGTTTGACTACGAAGTTTTCATAAAAGGCGAAACCTACATTCAATAATTAGAGCTGGGGTCATAAAAATATCACATTATGATTATTTTAATTTGAATTTCGCTCACATGATGATTCTGAAATTTAAGAATGTCCTTCAGCAGTTACGCTAAAAGCAACTGGTAGGACATTGTGTGGTGTCACGGAACTCCAATGTTGCGGTACTGCGTAATCAGTTCAACTTCGAGCTTTGAGGTGCGTTTATATAGTTGTTACATTTTAGTTCAGAAGGTTTTGTGAGGAATTAATGGTTCACTTGAACAAAACATATAAAGGCGATGAAAAAATTTCCATTCGTTGGTCGTATAGTTCAGGCTCGATTTGCCAGTCAGGCAAAATCGCCGTGATCATTGCGGCAATCAACTCATCGTTGCACCAGGGTGAAGATACCAGCTTGATGAAAACCGTGTCCTGCTGCTTGAAGAAGTCAGTAACAGCCTGCTGCACATCGTCGTTCGCCATGCATCATCGCTCCTTCATTTTTTAAGAGACCGAACCGTGATAATCACATGGGGAGAGTTCAGTATTACAGGGTAGGTGCCCGAAAGTCCCCCACTTGAGCTGGCGTAAGTACTGCGTTACAACATTTGCAATATGGCGACGTGCACGGAACTTGGCACATCATTCCAAGGCGGTGATCACCTGTCACTGACAAATAATGAAAATGTTTTCACTTGCTCGGTACAATTTTGAAGAGCACGCTTAAACATCTCCAAGGCGCTCACCTCTGTAACTGACTGCAACACCAAATTATTAATAGTCTTTATAACATGCTTCGTCTACATCACTAAGCATCCAAGTCATATATAAATATAATTTTAAAGTAAAGTAGTAGGATCAAGACGTATGGGAACAGATGTGCTATAATTAGAAGCATTTCATCAAAAAATTTTTTGTGGACAAGCAACAGAATCAAAAACCGTGGAAGAAGGTACGATTGAATTGGAAGCTTGTATTGGAAAATTCGTAGTCCCTAATGAAGGCTGTAATGCGTAACACAGAACAGTTATTAACCACTGAAGAGGAATGATGCACCAATCTCAATCTGGACATCCAGATTTAAGTTCTTTGCAAATTCCCTAAATCGGTGGAGGTTAAAATCTGTCCCCTCCCAACGTATGAATTGTCCCTAATAATCTCGTTGTCGATAGCTTTCCATCTCACCTTTCTGAACACCATATTGAAGCTGAAGAGCCAGTGAGACTCAATCTGTAGGTGTACATTTCAGGGAATTTCATCTGTAGGTTGTCTTTGCCGACTGTGGAGGGAATTGCCCTTTTTTCTATTCAGATATGCGAAGTTTTCAGAAGCATTAGTGAAAAAGTGTCAGAGTACCCTTCAGTAACGTTGTAATTCACTGGAAGTCAAAATTTAAGGGTGTTGAGTAAAATGATAAACTTAAGGCATGTTATTGTAAAAACCAATAGTATGAAATTATCAAATACAATTAAAATCTTTAGGATAGACGTAAAATAAAGTCTGATATATCGAACTTAATATCAGAGCAGAAACTATGAAATTTTTGAAGTAAAGTTATGAATATACACGGTGAATCACTTAAGACTTGTACCGCAAGTATTGCGGAAATGGAAAGTACAATTGGTGTGCGCTTTTCACGGAGTGGATTAGCAGTCAGGGGCTCGAGTTCTTACTTCACTGACACATATTTTCAAGTAGGTGTCTTACCCAATGAGATTTAAATAGTCGGTGATAACGTCTTTTGTGCAGATAGAAGAATACCTGTGTACCCAAAAATTTCTGAAGAACCTATGTACTACTTATTACCAGATAACAATGGTTTTGTTAACCCTCGGGTTCGAAAGGAAAGGGGACAAGTTCATTATGCCCACCTTTTGAAAATATTTTAATCTAGTCAGTTAATTTGTAATTCAAATTTTCGAAAAGAAATATTGTTTTTAACGAATTCTTCTACCAGATTTCATATACGTCTCAAATTTTTCAGGTAAACTTAACTCAAAAACGTAAGTCTTGATTGTAGATGTCACTTTGCCCAATGAATCTTATATTCATTATTTCGAGGTTCAGTGTCTTACTTACACATTAATATCTCATAAAGAATATGTTGAGAGTAAAAGTCAACAACACTTAAAGGAATTTGCATTTTTCTGTTTTTATGGTGGTCATAAAGTGGGTAGTATACTTTATTTGAAAGCACATTGATATCGTTAAGGGTGTGCTAAAAGGTATTTTCAGGTTGTTCACACTACTTACACACTAGTACATCCTTAAAGAGTATGTTGTTAATGTAATTCAACAACAATTAACGACATTTGTTTTTTTAAGATGGCTGCAAAGTGCCCCTTTACCTTTTAGCAATGGACTTTAAGGAAACTGCCTTGATATTTGCAAAGTTAAGTGTTACTTGTTGCACTGCTGAGTAACAACTGTTGGCAGAAATCCAAAACAATCAGATAATTTTCTTTTTTACTAAGAGAAGTCTTTCACGAAGTGTAAATATAGTGCTAAACAAGTTACAGAATTATGCAATTAAACCTTTCGTGCATTACATTGTTTCACTCTTATTTATGACTAACACTTAACATAGTGGGTTGGTCCTCTTCCACTCCCTCTCAGTGTCCACCTTATCCTCCCAACTCCATGTGTCTCCTATTCCTCACACTATCTGTCTCTTCCTATACTCCTCCCCCACCCTTTGTCCATTTCCTCCACCCTCTTTCTCTGATCACATCTTCTCTCCCCCTTCCTGTGATTACATACTCCTCCCCATCTCTTTTTCCATCTCTTCCTCCAACTCTTCCTCTTCCACCCTTCCACTATAGACTTTTCATCTGCCTCAGGTATTTCCCTCTCCTCCCCTCTCTGTGTCCATTCCTTCCTCTCATGTACTCTGTTGATCACCTCCTCTGTCCATCTCAACCTGTCCCCAAGCATGTTCATATGAATGCGTAGCCCTTGCAGTGCAGTTCCACAAAGCACGCCGTGATACTACTCACACAACACAATGATCATGCAGGGCAGATTATACATGCGAGGTTTGAAAATCATTTATTTGATCCTGATGTGCAGGCCGCCATGCAAAGTAGATCAATAAAGCCGGTTGATACAAAGCGAACACACGTGTTGTGCAGGGAACCCTACATGTCGGGCTCCAGCAAAGTGCTATTTGTGCAGACGTATAGGCTGACCTGCAAAGTAGGTTGATTTGGCAGGCCAACACTCTTTCCACTTACAAGACTTTCGTGCAGGGTAGCCTTCGCAAAAAAACTATTTTGTCCAAATCTACGCTATTATTGGAGCTAGGAAGTCATAAATGCCAAACTGCTGATACTCGTGAGGCCTGCAAATTCTCCTTTGGTTGGAATTGATCCAGACCTTCAAGAGGAAATCCCAGACATACACATTCACACATGCACTCTGCTTTACGTACATAACAGATCAGGAAACAGAAAGTTGCTGTATAAGTACTGATGCATAACAGGTAATGCTATTGAAATTCTGGAACAAGATATGTTCTTTGAGATCAGATAACAGGTTTTCTTCTTTTCCTAGTAAACCTCAAGGAATTGCTTTTAAGTACAAAAAAAATTCTAAGTTAATTTCGTTTATAAAAGTAAGCACTACCTTCACCAATTCAGATCATGGACTAAATAACATAAGAATACCTGCTCTAGACAGAATTAGCTCTTGATTCTTGGTAACGATCAATTCTCAATTGCAAGAAATACATTGTATCAATTTTCTAAAACACAATATAGTTAACATTGAAAATTATTTCTGTGTTGGAACAGATGACAACAAACTTATGGAGCTGAAGACAGATGGGATGGTCTCATGGATATCACACTATCATGACCTCATTTAGAAGCTAGTTTCAGGTAATTTTAAGGTATGAATATTGTCTACACTTAGTAAACACAACACATCTGTTTTACTTAATATACTTACTTGTAATTGCAATTGTGATATTTAGTCATATTTTGGGGCTATTTGTTGCAGGAGTAAACTGGATATATGCTTTAAAACCGAGCCATATGTGCAATTAACTCGCTCACAACTTGGGAATTCTTACTCTGCCATCCAGTGTCTCAGCCTTCTTGTGAGATTTGCGATTAACTACACAAACTAATTTAAATGAAACGGCAGCATCTACGCAATGGGCGCAGACTGAAGAGCGATTTCAACACGTTTTTATTAGTTCGCTTTCCTGCCTGTCTGTTCGGCACAAATTTTTGTAATTGATTTCAAACTAACATCCTGATGAGCTAAGGACTTCAAATTTTAAAAGTTACTCAGAACTGGATAACGGTGCAATAGCGTGGGAGTAATGATCACTTACCTGCAGGAGGGAAGGCAGTGGGGTAGAGATGGGGATTATGAAGAAACATAATACAGAGCACAGCTTCTTCAACTGAATTCCTGTATGATGGCTGTACTTAGCAGATAGGTTTACAGTACCTACAGTTGCGAGGCGCATAAATAGCCTGTGGCAGAAAGAGTCTGCGACAACATTCGATTAACAGATACAATTATTTAATGCCTAAAGCAGTTTCACTTGCAACCTGAGAAAAAATTACTATGACGTTAAGACACACCAGCACCACAGCATACCTAATTCTGAGATTGGGGGTGGCAGAGACGATATAAAAGTGTAACTTTGAGTTGCAGTTCCCACCTATTTTCATATGTATTTGACTCATTTTACTACGTTTCCATCAACTCGTTCTCTTTTCTGGTTGTCTGTTAAGCATAGATTTTAAACTGACTCTAAACTATTTTCCTGATGAAATAGGGATTGATACAGTCAATACAGGTCAGAACTTGGTTAATTTTTATATTTTCGAGGTACAGACGTAGGAAAAAAATCATATCCGTCGAATTAAGGTGAAGATAAATTGAAATAAAACAGTAAAGTATTCTATGACTCTGTTCGAATCTCATCAAGATGTCTGAAATCGATTGAAAAAGTAACACACAAGACTAACAAGCGGAAAATAATTATTTGAACGAAAATAAATTTTTAGTATAAGATATGTTTAAATCAGAGTAAAAAGTATAAAATAACATGGGTTCCTAACCCCATGGAAATCTATAAATTTATGATTGTGAATTTTTAACTGTTATTAAAAGACAGATGTATATCGAAAATCATGACATACATGCAATACATAATTGATGTACGAATAATTCACCTCCTAACTACTGCATGCACCTCACGTTTTTTGTTATACATCTTACAAGTGTTTACATAGGTGCTGAAACATCATATTGACAAATTTTCGTAACTGTTGATATGGGTTTAGGGATCTGTACAGGGCTGGTGGGGTTTTGCGTCCGCTGAATAGGTCAGGAATCCACCACACACAGCTACACTGGTAGCATGGGTTGTGTGGCGTGGACTGGACGGTTTTTTAGGTTAGATGGCCTCGGGCAAGAACAGAAATGGCAACAGCGTCAAAGAGTGCGGGGCAAGTCAGGACATGCGGGGACCAAGCTGCAATCGGCATTGTAATTGTGAACTGTAGAAGCTGCGTTGGTAAAGTACCGGAACTTCAAGCGCTGATAGAAAGCACCGAAGCTGACATCGTTATAGATACGGAAAGCTGGCTGAAGCCGGAGATAAATTCTGCCGAAACTTTTACAAAGGCACAGACGGTGTTTATAAAGGATAGATTGCATGCAACCGGTGGTGGCGTGTTTGTCGTTGTTACTGGTAGTTTATCCCGTAGTGAACTAGAAGTGGATAGTTCCTGTGAATTATTGTGGGTGGAGGTTATACTCAACAACCGAGCTAGGTTAATAATTGGCTCCTTTTACCGACCTCCCAACTCAGCAGCATTAGTGGCAGTACAACTGAGAGAAAATCTGAAATAAGTTTCACAAAAATTTCCTCAGCATGTTATAGTCTTAGTTGGAGATTTCAATTTACCAGATATAGACTGGGACACTCAGATGTTTAGGACGGGTGGTAGCGACAGAGCATCGAGTAACATTATACTGAGTGCACTATCCGAAAATTACCTCGAGCATTTAAACAGAGAACCGACTCTTTGAGATAACATCTAGGACCTACTGAAAACAAACAGACCCGAACTTTTCGACTCTGTAAGCGCAGAACAGGGAATCAGTGATCATAAGGCCGTTTAGCATCCCTGAATATTGAAGTAAATAGGAATATAAAAAAAGGGAGGAAGGTTTATCTGTTTAGCAAGAGTAATTGGAGGCAGATTTCGGACTACCTAACAGATCAAAACAAAAATTTCTGTTCGGACAGTGACAATGTTGAGTGTTTATGGAAAAAGTTCAAGGCAATCGTAAAATGCGTTTTAGACAGGTATGTGCCGAGTAAGACTGTGAGGGATGGGAAAAACCCACCGTGGTTCAACAACAAAGTTAGGAAACTACTGCGAAAGCAAAGAGAGCTGCAAATTTAAACGCAGCCAAACCCTCTCAGACAAATAGAAGCTAAACGATGTCAAAGTTAGCGTAACGAGGGCTATGCGTGAAGCGTTCAGTGAATTCGAAAGTAAAATTCTATGTACCGACTTGACAGAAAATCCTACGAAGTTCTGGTCTTACGTTAAATCAGTAAGTGGATCGAAACAGCATATCCAGACACTCTGGGATGATAATGGCATTGAAACAGAGGATGACACGCATAAAGCTGAAATACTAAACACCTTTTTCCAAAGCTGTTTCACATAGGAAGACCGCACTGCAGTTCTTTCTCTAAATCCTCGCACGAACGAAAAAATGGCTGACATCGAAATAAGTGTACAAGTAATAGAAAAGCAACTGAAACCACTCATCAGAGGAAAGTCCACTGGACCTGACTGGATACCAATTCAATTCTACACAGAGTACGCGAAAGAACGTCCCCTTTCTAACAGCCGTATACCGCAAGTCTCTAGAGGAACGGAAGGTTCCAAATGACTGGAGAAGAGCACAGGTAGTTCCAGTTTTCAAGAAGGGTCGTCGAGCAGATGTGCAAAACTGTAGGCCTATATCTCTGACATCGATCTGTTGTAGAATTTTAGAACATGTTTTTTGTTCGCTTATCATGTCATTTCTGGAAACCCAGAATCTACTCTGTAGGAATCAACATAGATTCCGGAAACAGCGATCGTGTGAGGTCCAACTCGCTTTATTTGTTCATGAGACCCAGAAAATATTAGATACAGGCTCCCAGGTAGATCCCATTTCTCTTAACTTCCGGAAGGCGTTCTGTACAGTTCCGCACTGTCGCCTGATAAACAAAGTAAGAGCCTACGGAATATCAGACCAGTTGTGTAGCTGGACTGAAGAGTTTTTAGCAAACAGAACACAGCATGTTGTTCTCAATGGAGAGACGTCTACAGACGTTAAAGTAACCTCTGGTGTGCCACGGGGTAATGTTATGGGCCCATTGCTTTTCACAATATACACTCCTGGAAATTGAAATAAGAACACCGTGAATTCATTGTCCCAGGAAGGGGAAACTTTATTGACACATTCCTGGGGTCAGATACATCACATGATCACACTGACAGAACCACAGACACATAGACACAGGCAACAGTGCATGCACAATGTCGGCACTAGTACAGTGTATATCCACTTTTCGCAGCAATGCAGGCTGCTATTCTCCCATGGAGACGATCATAGAGATGCTGGATGTAGTCCTGTGGAACGGCTTGCCATGCCATTTCCACCTGGGCCTCAGTTGGACCAGCGTTCGTGCTGGACGTGCAGACCGCGTGAGACGACGCTTCATCCAGTCCCAAACATGCTCAATGGGGGACAGATCCGGAGATATTGCTGGCCAGGGTAGTTGACTTACACCTTCTAGAGCACGTTGGGTGGCACGGGATACATGCGGACGTGCATTGTCCTGTTGGAACAGCAAGTTCCCTTGCCGGTCTAGGAATGGTAGAACGATGGGTTCGATGACGGTTTGGATGTACCGTGCACTATTCAGTGTCCCCTCGACGATCACCAGTGGTGTACGGCCAGTGTAGGAGATCGCTCCCCACACCATGATGCCGGGTGTTGGCCCTGTGTGCCTCGGTCGTATGCAGACCTGATTGTGGCGCTCACCTGCACGGTGCCAAACACGCATACGACCATCATTGGCACCAAGGCAGAAGCGACTCTCATCGCTGAAGACGACACGTCTCCATTCGTCCCTCCATTCACGCCTGTCGCGACACCACTGGAGGCGGGCTGCACGATGTTGGGGCGTGAGCGGAAGACGGCCTAACGGTGTGCGGGACCGTAGCCCAGCTTCATGGAGACGGTTGCGAATGGTCCTCGCCGATACCCCAGGAGCAACAGTGTCCCTAATTTGCTGGGAAGTGGCGGTGCGGTCCCCTACGCCACTGCGTAGGATCCTACGGTCTTGGCGTGCATCCGTGCGTCGCTGCGGTCCGGTCCCAGGTCGACGGGCACGTGCACCTTCCGCCGACCACTGGCGACAACATCGATGTACTGTGGAGACCTCACGCCCCACGTGTTGAGCAATTCGGCGGTACGTCCACCCGGCCTCCCGCATGCCCACTATACGCCCTCGCTCAAAGTCCGTCAACTGCACATACGGTTCACGTACACGCTGTCGCGGCATGCTACCAGTGTTAAAGACTGCGATGGAGCTCCGTATGCCACGGCAAACTGGCTGACACTGACGGCGGCGGTGCACAAATGCTGCGCAGCTAGCGCCATTCGACGGCCAACACCGCGGTTCCTGGTGTGTCCGCTGTGCCGTGCGTGTGATCATTGCTTGTACAGCCCTCTCGCAGTGTCCGGAGCAAGTATGGTGGGTCTGACACACCGGTGTCAATGTGATCTTTTTTCCATTTCCAGGAGTGTATATAAATGACCTAGTAGATAGTGTCGGAAGTTCCATACGGCTTTTCGAGGATGATGCTGTAGTATACAGAGGATTTGCAGCATTAGAAAATTGCAGCTAAATGCAGGAAGATCTGCAGCGGATAGGCATTTGGTGCAGAGAGTGGCAACTGACCCTTAACATCGACAAATGTAATGAATTACGAATACATAGGAAAAAGGATCCTTTATTGTATGATTATATGGTAGCGGAACAAACACTGGTAGCAGTTACTTCTGTAAAATATCTGGGAGTATGCGTGCGGAACGATTTGAAGTGGAATGATCATATAAAATTAATTGTTGGTAAGGCGGGTACCAGGTTGAGATTCATTGGGAGAGTCCTTAGAAAATGTAGTCCATCAACAAAGGAGGTGGCTTACAAAACACTCGTTCGACCTATACTTGAGTATTGCTCATCAGTGTGGGATCCGCACCAGATCGGGTTGACGGAGGAGATAGAGAAGATCCAAAGAAGAGCGGCGCGTTTCGTCACAGGGTTATTTGGTTAGCGTGATAGCGTTACGGAGACGTTTAGCAAACTCAAGTGGCAGACTCTGCAAGAGAGGCGCTCTGCATTGCGGTGTAGCTTGCTGTCCAGATTTCGATAGGGTGTGTTTCTGGTTGAGGTATCGAATATATCTCCCGAGGAGATCACGAATGTAAAATTAGAGAGATTCGAGCGCGCACGGAGGCTTTCCGGCAGTCGTTCTTCCCGCGAACCATACGCGACTGGAACAGGAAAGGGAGGGAATGACAGTGGCACGTAAAGTGTCGTCCGCCACACACTGTTGGGTGGCTTGCGTAGTATAAATGTAGATGTAGATGTAGATTATTTTATACTTCTAGGTACAATTTAAAAACTGTTTATTTCAAAAATTTATTTATATTTTAATAATTATTCAAATTGCAGGCACGATCTTAAAAACTGATCAAAAAGATCGCACCATATCGTGGCACAATGACTTAACTAGAGCTGAGGGTTATTGCTGGCTTACATGTCAGAGTTTTACACAAAAAGGATAGAGCTTCTCTTGAGAAACTTCATAACTTTTTAGTCTTTGCAAGCTATGTTTTCTTCTCATATGTGTCGGGATGAAACAAATTATATATGTGACAATAATCTTAATGACCATGCTGTTCTTTTTTATATGTCTCAGACTCACTTGCCATCATATTGTGCAAAGTAAAACGTTTTGTTCTTTTGAAAGATTAAAACTGTGTTCTCGACATTTCTCTGAAAGTTAGACTGCGTCTAATCCACCTCAGTAATCTTATAGCTCAGCTAAATATAAATAAGGCCTTACTGTAGGGATTAAGGAGTAGTACAGAAATGTGGACATGTTTAGAGGCCAACTGAAAAGAGACAGCTGCATCCTCAGGTAGCCCTGTTGAAAGTAGTGACACCAGCATAGGCATAGGTCTGATTTCATCTGCGACCTCAGCACACTGTTTTGCAAAGTTAGAGTTCCTTCTTTGCCGTCGTCGTTGGAAAATAGAAAACGCCACTGCCTCGTTAAGCGTTGAGTATTTTTAATTAGGTATATTTATATTTCGTACTTTTCTGGGAACTGGATTACCATTTACATTATCTATATACGCTGAAGAGCCAAGAAACCGGTACACCTGACCAACATCGTGTAGAACCCCCGCGAACACGCAGAAGTACCGCAGCACGACACGGCATGGGCTCGATTAATGTCTGAAGTAGTACTGTAGGTAATTGAAACCATGAATTCTGCAGGATGTCCATATATACGAGATCACTCCTGAACAGCACGTTGCAAGGCATCGCAGATATGCTCAATAATGTTCACCTCTGGGGAGTCTGGTGTCCAACAGAAGTTTTTAAACTCAGAAGAGTTCTCGTGGAGCCACCCTTTAGCAATTCTGGACGTGTGACGTGTCGCATTGACCTGCTGGAATTCCTCAAGTCCGACGGAATGCACAATGGACATGAATGGATGCAGGTGGTCACACAGGATGCTTACAAACGTTTCACCTGGCAGAGTCGTATCTAGACATACCAGGAGTCCCATATCACTCCAACTGCACATGCCTCAAACCATTACAGAGCCTCCACCAGCTTGAACAGTCCCCTGTTGACATGCAGTATTCATGGTTTCATGAGGTTGTCTCCATACCCGTACACGTCCATCCACTCGATACAATTTGCAAGTAGACTCGTCCGACCAGGCAACCTGTTTCCAGTCATCAATAGTCCAATGTCGGTGTCGATGGGCCCAGGTCAGGCGTGAAGCTTTGTGTCTCACAGTCATAGAGGATACACGAGTGGGCCTTCGGCTTCGAGAGCCCATATCGATGATGTTTCGTTGAATGGTTCCCATGTTTGCACTTGTTGATGGTCCAGCATTAAAATTTACAGCAATTTGCGGAAGGGTTACACTTTTGTCACGTTGAATGATTCTCTTCAGTCGTCGTTGGTCCCCTTCTTGCAGGATCTCTTTCCAGCCGCATTGATGTCCTAGATTTAATGTTTTATCGGATTCCTGATATTCATGGTACACTTGTGAAATTGTCATACGGGAAAATTCCCACTTCATCGCTACCTCGGGGGCACTGTGTCCCATCGCTTGTGCGCGTTTATAACATCATGTCCAGTTTCACTTAGATCTTGATAACCTGCCATTATAGCAGCAGTACCCGATCTAACAGCTGTGTCACACACTTGTAGTCTTACATAGTCGTTGCGATCGCAGCACCGTGTTCTGCCTGTTTACATATCTCTGTAACTGAATAGGTATGCCTATACTACTTTCTTTGGCGTTTCAATGTATTTCCATTCAAAACATGAACACAGCTGGAGAAGTTGTCGCAGTTTTCATTGGCTGTTACATTTTTAATATTTAACTATAATTTATCGGAAAGTGAGGACGAGAGATAAGAAGAGAGAGGATGATGATACCATTGATAACAGAGAATAGATCTCTGATAACAATAATGACATCACATATAAGCGCGATGACATCACTAGGTCAATAACCTTACGTTCACAACGGCACAAATGTAAAGTGAGCGAGAACATACATAACATCCGTACTGCAAATCAATAAATTTCACAGTTGTGACCGCTTCCTGTCATTGATATGGATGTGTAATAGAACACTGTGCGGTACATTTGCTTATTAACGAAATGAATTGTTACATGAACTGTTAGCTTCCCCTACTCGCATCCTTTAACAAATAATCTGATTTTTCTTCTCACGTTATGGAGATCGAACCCCTCTGTATAACCTGTAAAACACTCAAACGTGACTTCAACAACACTACAGTCTCTTCTCCTATCAATCCTAACGTCCTGCCGAGCCGGTACCAACACATACAACCACCCGCACTCTTACAAAGTGCATATCCCAATGTAACTTCGACAGCCTTGTCCTCCCAGGCAAGGATATCTACCCTAACAATCATCATTTCCATCAGACTGAACTTAATCTCTCGTTTTCCTTTTCTCGCTTCAGGATCGTTCTTATTATGTGAATGCAATCGGTTTTTTCTCTTTTTTTTTTTTGTTTCAAAAGACAACATAAAGTTTGAACATCTCCAGTCTGAAACATTTCTTTCTAATAATTTAAAACTGCAAATATTTTATAATATTAATATTTTAAAACTGTACTTGCACATTTTTCTAAATTTTCTTGACTGTAAAGTGAAACTTTGCAGTCCAGCCTCCCCCTGGAACGTAACGAGAACAAGTAACACCAAAGAAAAAATTATTTTTTTTTACTTTTCCTGCTAATGTGTAGGGTTGATGTCAGCGGAAAAGATATAAAACAGACCATCAAGAGACTAACTTTATTAAAAGTGCAGTACCGATATTCGCGTAGAGCGAATTTTGAGAAACATTAATCTTGAAGGCAGGTGGTAAATCTTCCATTGCACTTACAGTATAAGTAATTCACACTCGGGAACATTATTTTGTGAGATACGCTCGTCAGTCTGAACATTATAACCACCTGCCTAATAGCCGATACGTCCACCTTTGGCACGGATAACAACGGCGATACGTCGTGACATGGAAGCAATGAGGCCTTGGTAGGTCGCTGGAGGGACTTGGCACCACACCTGCACACACAAGTTACGTAACTCCCGTAACTCAAAAAGGGGATGGGAGAGGTGGAGTGCGATGAGCTCTGACGTCAAGTTCAATCACATCCTAGACGTGTTCGATAGGATTCACATCTGGCGAGATGCGGGGCAGCACATCAATTGGAACTCCCCACTGTGCTCCTCGTCCCACTCCATCACTCATGGGGTTATGACACGGCGCGTTATCTTGTTGAAAAATTGAAACATGATCGTCACGAAGGGATGTACGTGGTCTGCAACCAGTGTACGATACTCCTTGGCCGTCTTGGTGCCTCGCACGAGCTCCGCTGGGCCCACGAATGTTCAGGTGAGTGTTTCCCAGAGCATAATGGGATCACCGACAGCTGTCTCCATAACACAGTACAGGGTGAAGGAGCTGTTCCCCTGGAAGCCGACAGATTCGCGCACTCCCATCGGCAAGATTCATCAGACCATGAAACGCTCTGTCACTACGATAACGTCCAGCGCCGCTGGTCATCTATGCATTTCAGTCATAGTTACCGATGTGGTGTTAACATTGGCACGTACATGAGTCGTCATCTGCGGAGACCTGTCGTAAGGAGAGCTCGGTGCAGTGTGTTTCCAGACATATTTGTATTCTGGCTAGCACTTAAGTCTCCACCCTACGACGCCTGAATGTGGTTTCACCTCGATTTCGCCACGTGCTGAAAACACTCTCCACAGCACTCCTCGAACACCCGATAAGTGATGCAGTTTCCGAAATGCTCGTGCCAAGCCTATGGGCCATCACAATCTGTCCTTGGCCAGACTCACAAGGGGAATCCGTAATGTTGGGGACCACGGATTTAGATCAAACTTTGTACACTTTCAATAGGCCGTTAAAACAACAAAATCTGCAAGCAGTAGGACGCACAACTCTGAGAATTCCGAGGAAATCGCAAGAGGAGTTTTACGGATCTACTGTATAACCGATGTATTTGTGAGAAGTTGCCAGCCGTAAGAAGTCAGTCTGGTCAAGTCGTGTTCACACTCTGCAAGAGAGTCGTGGCCGACGCGATGGTTCGAATCCCCATGACGCTCGTTATCTGCAGTAGTCAAAGGAAAGGGGTGGTCTTCATTTCTGTAGTACAAGTGTAAATTCTGTGATGGTCAAAACATTTACGCTTTCACCATCCGCTCTTGCTAGACTAGCAATGTATCACCGCTACGCGGGTTAGCTGCCAAATGGGGCCTGCCTTTGGATTTGTAGCTCGAAGCGTTGAGGTACAAAGTAGTTACGGGTACCTTACCAGACTGCATGTATAAGGCGTTAATCAAATCACGACAGGCATACATTTTCAGGAAAACTCTACGCGTTTCTTCTTTTCCTTGTTGACAGTTATAAATATGTTTGTTCTAATTGTTAGATTTAATTAAAATTAGTAAGTTGTCAAATAACAAGAACTTCACTAAAACTTCATGCAAATACACGTAGTCTTTTTAAAATTATATGACATCTAAAATGTCATAAAAATTAAATAATATAACCAGTGATGAAAACCGTATGGGTTCGCAGCTCGTGGTCGTGCGGTAGCGTTCTCGCTTCCCACGCCCGGGTTCCCGGTTTCGATTCCCGGCGGGGTCAGGGATTTTCTCTGCCTCATGATGACTGAGTGTTGTGTGCTGTCCTTAGGTTAGTTAGGTTTAAGTAGTTCTAAGTTCTAGGGGACTGATGACCATAGATGTTAAGTCCCATAGTGCTCAGAGCCATTTTTTTAACCTAAACCGTATGGATTAGAAATTATGTTTTACCGGAAATCGAACCGTCGCCTTACCCACGTTAGGCTTATGATGCTCGAACGCTCATCATTTGACCACCACCAACTCTAACGAGCAGCATCTACGCACTGATATGTAAGGCACACGATCGACGCGTAGAACTACTCTTACGATTTTCTCGGTATTGCTAGAGTAGTGTACCTTACTAATTGCATGTGTTTTAATGGCTTATTAAAGGTGTACAAAGTTCGAAGTAAATCTGTAGTCCCACGGTCGTGGCCTCTCCCTATGATAGATTACGCGCCTGCCCCATTCTACACACGGACAGCACGCTCTCTTAAACTACAAGCACCATGCTTGCGTCTGACTACCAGTCATTCTTCTCCAGGTGACACTTCTGTCGCCTGTACGGGTTTATATCGATAGTTGGTCGATGATTACAATGTTCTGGCTGACCACTGTATGATAGAGGTTACTGCATACTTGTTGCAATCTGGCGTAATTTAAAATTTCATGTCTCTTAGTGGCTGGCAAATCTTTCGGCTCGTATGGTTGTAGTTCGTGATATAGACGATAAAGTTTGACAGACTACAGTTCCATGGTTAAGTTGTATCTTTGACGAACATTATCTCTGACATCCATGCCCCATTTTCACGATATTTATGCCAGTCGCCTCATAGACTCAACGGAACCGGGAGTACCTCTTACGATGCTCACAGCAGCTATGGACGAATCGTTAGAACCAATAAGTTTCATGGACCACTACCACAGAGCTGTAAGACACACTAGCAACTAAGACAATCGGTCGTGAGAAGCCTTCATGTGATCTCTTATCATATTAACCATCCTCTATGTAGTGAAGCAGCTTGAACCATTTAATGAAGGCAACTCTTCAAATCCTCATTGTACAACTATTAGATTACTTTCTGGGTATGCTGACCCAATAGTTCGATACGTAACAATCGTATTACGCCGCATGCTCGAAGAAACATCCGAACTGAAAAGTTGCACAGGTCACTACAATTTTCTAGAAAAGAATTAGCAGTAATTATATGAATTACAAACCCATATCACTGATGGCAATTTGTAGTAGTCAACAAGGATTCAGAAAATGATCTTGTGGTACTAATCTAGCACTTTATTCGCACCAAGTAATGAGTGTTGTCAACAGGGGATCTCATACTGAGTACAAATTTATAAATCTCCAGAAGGGTTTTGGCACCGTTCCTTAAAAGAGACATCTAATCAAATTGTGTGCTTATGGAGGGAGTACTGTCTTAGTTGTGGGACAAGATTCGTGATTTCTTATCAGAAACGTACCAGTATATAGCAATCAAACGGAACTCATCGAATAAAGCAGAAGTGATATCTCCGTTCCCCAAGGAGGAGTTATAGACCCTCTGCTGTTCTCGATCTACATTAACGAATTACTAGATAATCTGTGCAGTTCTCTTAGATAGTTTGCAGATGATGGCGTCGTTTACCGTCCAGCATCTGAAAAAGGAAGAAAGCGACGACATCCACACGAGTACTAAAAAAATTCCGTTAAATTTCGGTTACACGACAAATAACACAAACCTATTGGCTGTCAGTTCAAATAAATACATAGGAAATTACAACTACGAACAACTTAAATTGGAACGGTCACGTAGATAATGTTGTGCTTGAGGCAAACAAAAGACTATGTTTAATTACTGATCTTGCCTAGCCAGAAGACCGACCACCTCTGGAGGGTGTAGTATATATGACTCTAACGACCTCTGTCGTTTCCGACCAGTTGCTCTGGACACAGGGCAGGTGGTGTTGGCCAGGGCAGGCAACGACGGGCGTCACCATCCAGGGGCACGCCTCCACCAGCATGAAGTGGAAGCCGGACAGCAGGAAGCGCGAGGCATATCTCTTAGACTCTTCGAGGGATTTCTCCAGTTGTGGGACATCCAGTCGTCGCATCAGGGCGCTGTAGAGCTGACAGTCTCGCACGAAGAGGCCGATCTTCATGACGGCGCTGCCGCTTGTGGACGTGTTGGTCGAGACGAGCGTTGTCTCCTCCAACCGGCGCCAGGTGAAACACACCGCCAGTGCACCGTCCACAAAGGTCGCCAGACCTATAGACAAGATGATGGCGCCGTAGGCTTGGAAGAACCACCGGCAGTCGAGAGGCCACACCTCTCCCAGGAACCGCAATCGGTTGCTCATACTGAGCACCGACCTTCCACCATCTTGCGACGATAGCCGCATTTATTAGCTGTTTCCATCCTTCTCTACGGACCGCTCAACACTAACGGCGCCAGCAGACTCATACCGTTTTTTTTTTTTTTAACTAGACCTCCGAATGTTCCGAGACAAATGGGACCAGACTTTGGCGAGGTAGGCGATACGAGATCACCTAATTCCCTTAAGAAATCCGTGTCGAACGTAGCGTGGAAATAAATATGAGAACTGCAGTTTAAACATTCACTTGAAACCGCAGCTGTTGTCGCGGAATGTGAATTATACAGTAGCACTGCAGGTGCCTTACTCACATATTTATCTCTTGGTTACGTAGTATAAACAAACATAACATGTAAATAATCGAGATTGTACAGTATGTCAATTCCTCATTTAACACTGTCGCTTCAAACCATCTTCAAAAATTATAACTTCTCAGGTAACGTAACTGCGTGACAGGCAATAGCGAAATTTTCGGCCAGTGTATCCTATCTCAAGAAATACGCATATATTCTTGCAGTTTCCTGCTAATAGGAAAAGCATAATGAAACAGTCGAAAAATATACCAATTTTTCATCTTGCAGCGGAGTGTTTGCTGATTCGAAACATCCAGGAAGATTAAAATTCAGTCCCGGAACGAGTTTTGATCCCATGTCTAGGTAGTTCAACTGGGAAAACATTTGCCCGAAAAATTCAAATGTTCGTAGTTTTAGTCCCGGTCTTTTGCACAGTTTTTATCTCCTAGAAAGTTTCATAAAATAAGCCATCGGCTTCGTTAAAGGCAGAGGACACTCTTGTGTTGCACACAGATAGCGTAATATCTTCGCCACGGCCTCTTAAACGGCGCTGTTCCGACATTCACCAAAATCGGGAAAAGCGAACGAAGAAAAACCTGAATCATGTTAGGCCGACGGAGTTTGAACACGTATATTCTCTAGTCAAGCGTGACAGTCATTCCTTCGAGATGTTCCTCCACGAGCAAAGTAATCCGTGTCGTTAGAAAACGTATTCTGCAACTTTGAATTTCCAGCCAAGTGTGACCTACGTTCACTCGTGATGTTCCTCGAGGAGGAAAGTGATTCATATCCTCATGAAACGTATTCTGCGGCTCTCAGCCTGTTTACTTAGCTGAATATTGTTGTGAGCAACCTACATAAAATGTTAATATTCATTTACTCCAGGTATTTGCACGTATTTCCGTTCAGTAAAACATATTGTAATGTTCATCCTGAGTTCAATGGAGGTTCTACAATAGCTGGTAAGTGGCTGTTCGGCCATTAAGTCGGTCACTCATTGGGTCAGTGGCTTTCAAAAGGTTCAGCAGACGATGACGTTAACAGGGAGCATTCAAAGATTTTGAGAGGTTGCTGTATTTAACTTGACGATTTGTTTCTATGACTGCGAATTGATATGACTGTTAACAGTACAAGTACAGACGAGTATATGGTTTCTAGAAGTTCTCATATGCGCTATCTGCTTCCTGCCTCCCCCCCTCCCTCCCTCCCTCTCTCTCTCTCTCTCTCTCTATCTCTCTCTCTCTCTCTCTCTCTCTCTCGGCTCTCTCCCTCACACCCACCCACACACACACACACACACACACACACACACACACACACACTTGGACATGGTTGCGCTCACATACTCACGCACATACACATACACACACACACACACTTGGACATGGATGCGCTCACATACTCACGCACATACACACACACACACACACACACACACACACACACACACAAACGCACACACACATACGCAGATGTACACACAAAGCCGTGCACTCACGCATAATAAATTTTTAAAAACACATAAAATATTATTTCAGGACAACGTTTCGCAGATCTGAAATTTTTCCCTGAAATACCCTTTCTAAACGTTTCTGCGACACCCAGATCAGCGGCGACACCATTTGTAAAGCACGAATTAAAAGCGTGGCGTCCAACGCAAACCCTCCGTAGGCTCTCTATCGCCAGGGGATTCACAAACCTCAACCCTGTTTTGAAACATATTAAAAGATTCTAGAACATTCGAAAAATCTGATTATATTCCATGCCTGACTGTACCACTGGCAGATTCTATCAAATACTACCGTTCTTCTAAGGTTACGCTTTTCGTTGATTAGTGATACATTATTAGGCACACAACTTACTTTAATTAATTCAATCGCAAACCAAGTACACATCCTGCCCCTTTCCCCCCCCCCCCCCCCTCTCGTGCGACATCTTATCAAATCTGTTTCTGGATTAACTTAGTAATTTAATTCCTCCGCATAAGGAATGGAAAAGAATCGTAGAAGAATTTGACTGTCATGAAATTACGTCTTTGTTGTACTGTAAGAAATGAACTACTAAGTTCAGATCGACTGTTTCATAACTTCATTGTTACCAGTTTCTTCCATATCCATCAATTGGTCCATATGCCTATCTTCCAGCTCGTGATACAAGAATGTGTCGTCACTGCACTTCTTCATACAAAATCAATACAAGCCGTCTCACTCAGTGCAGAGAGCTCCGTGTGTCACTCCTCGAACATCAGCATTATTCGACGGTCATCAGTAATCATAATCGATACTGCACTCGAACACATATGTAGCACAAACTACGCTGTTGAATCTGCAACTAGGATTTATTTCCTAACAGTCACAATTCTCTCTTTTTTTCTATCGTGAAATGTGTCTCTATTACATACGCTTTCGGTTTTATTTAACAAGCGAATACAAGCCCTCAAACAGTAAATCGCAGAATACTACTGAAAGCGACTACCACGTTTGGAAATACATTCACTGAATTTTTATGAATACAGAATGCCAAACTGTATGTTTGAATACTTATCGGTTCCGTGAACTCGTAAATACTCTTAAACATAATCCCACTAATTCGATTTGTCGTACACCTTTTCATATTAGTTTGTTGATTGGCCTAGTAGAATACTCTTCATAAATAATTTCGTCCGTGGTACCAATATAGTTGTCTTTCCTCCCCACTGGACCTTACAGCCTGTTTCGAAGCTTACAGGAATTATTCTCTATCATTGGAGTGTTTCTGACGTCAGATTACTTTATTGTAAAATGAATCAGTCAATCAATCATTCATACCGGGACTGTAGCACCATGTGGTTTTTTCTGCTATGAGTTTGCACTTCCCACACTCTCCGTTAGACATGGTGATTCGAATTCAAAATTCCATATACCACTCATCGTTTGTCTAGAGTGACCTACCTCATTCTTCATGTTGTGGCGGGCTTCATATCGGTGGTGTGTTGGTACCTTGATAGTTTCTGTCAACATTTTAGAACTTCGTACATTCTGAAAAAAGTGAATTTGAACGGCGTTTTTGTTTACAGACAATAAAAAGTGTGTGTCTATAAACAGCACTGTCCAATTTCCTTTCTGAGACCGACAAATTTTTATTTCAGTGTGTTTCATTTCTGTGCCATAGACACAAATAGACGGTGCGCCCACATATTTGTGCAGGCCTGAACTTTGAAACCACCATCAGAAGTCATGTGACTTCTTAATAAGGCCGAGTCAGTGTCATAAGGAGCTGTGTCATGAGCAGCTTATAGTTACAGTTTACTTAATTTAAACCAGAAATCAAGGTCTTGATTTAATAATTAAATTTTACTACATTATTATTCTGTATTTAGCACTTTAACTAAGTTTTTATACTAAGTTCTCATTATTAAAGAGACAGTTATCTTTTAAAAAGTGAAGAATTTAAAAGTATAACAAAGATCTTGGAAAACTTCGGTTTTGCTGTTATTTCGGTATATATTTATTACAAGGGCCGGAAGTACGTTTTCGACCTAGCTTTTCTTCAACCATTACTTTAAGCTAAGATGTGCATTATTTCACTCACCGTTCTCACGGGACTGATATCGGAATCTTTGATATTAAGAAACCTTTTTTAATCAGTCCAATAATATCAGCACTTTGTATAATCATAATCTTTCTCATTCTTAGAGATTTGGAACTGCAAATCAAAATAAATCCAAGTACCCAGCACTAATTATGAAGGTAAACGTATGAAACCTCTATAGTAAAATCTAAAGGTGTGTGGACCACTTTCAGCTACTGAAATTGTTCTCTTAACTTCGTGGCTGTTAAATTGTACTTCGTAGCACTCTTTTGATAAAGAAATCTTTCTTTGCCCTCATTCAGCAACACTAGTCCTGTAGCCTCTCACAGGTTTTTAGGCAAACTAAATCAAACTTCTTGTCGATTTCTCTGAGATGATGATATTCTATTTTCTCGGTTTAATTTTAATATTGAGAAAAATTAAAAATTCATGGTCCATTTTCTTGATTTTGTGTTCTTCCAACACCAGAGGCCTCAGTATTAAAACATTAAGGTGAACAATATTTGCATAATTTTGCATGGTCTTTTACTTTAAAGATATGTCCTTTTAAAGGCAAATTTCGAACATTTCTTCGTAATTACGTCGTGTGCTATTTAACCCATGTGTGGTGCAAGTGTTCTTATACACTCCTGGATATGGAAAAAAGAACACATTGACACCGGTGTGTCAGACCCACCATACTTGCTCCGGACACTGCGAGAGGGCTGTACAAGCAATGATCACACGCACGGCACAGCGGACACACCAGGAACCACGGTGTTGGCCGTCGAATGGCGCTAGCTGCGCAGCATTTGTGCACCGCCGCCGTCAGTGTCAGCCAGTTTGCCGTGGCATACGGAGCTCCATCGCAGTCTTTAACACTGGTAGCATGCCGCGACAGCGTGGACGTGAACCGTATGTGCAGTTGACGGACTTTGAGCGAGGGCGTATAGTGGGCATGCGGGAGGCCGGGTGGACGTACCGCCGAATTGCTCAACACGTGGGGCGTGAGGTCTCCACAGTACATCGATGTTGTCGCCAGTGGTCGGCGGAAGGTGCACGTGCCCGTCGACCTGGGACCGGACCGCAGCGACGCACGGATGCACGCCAAGACCGTAGGATCCTACGCAGTGGCGTAGGGGACCGCACCGCCACTTCCCAGCAAATTAGGGACACTGTTGCTCCTGGGGTATCGGCGAGGACCATTCGCAACCGTCTCCATGAAGCTGGGCTACGGTCCCGCACACCGTTAGGCCGTCTTCCGCTCACGCCCCAACATCGTGCAGCCCGCCTCCAGTGGTGTCGCGACAGGCGTGAATGGAGGGACGAATGGAGACGTGTCGTCTTCAGCGATGAGAGTCGCTTCTGCCTTGGTGCCAATGATGGTCGTATGCGTGTTTGGCGCCGTGCAGGTGAGCGCCACAATCAGGACTGCATACGACCGAGGCACACAGGGCCAACACCCGGCATCATGGTGTGGGGAGCGATCTCCTACACTGGCCGTACACCACTGGTGACCGTCGAGGGGACACTGAATAGTGCACGGTACATCCAAACCGTCATCGAACCCATCGTTCTACCATTCCTAGACCGGCAAGGGAACTTGCTGTTCCAACAGGACAATGCACGTCCGCATGTATCCCGTGCCACCCAACGTGCTCTAGAAGGTGTAAGTCAACTACCATGGCCAGCAAGATCTCCGGATCTGTCCCCCATTGAGCATGTTTGGGACTTGATGAAGCGTCGTCTCACGCGGTCTGCACGTCCAGCACGAACGCTGGTCCAACTGAGGCGCCAGGTGGAAAAGGCATGGCAAGCCGTTCCACAGGACTACATCCAGCATCTCTACGATCGTCTCCATGGGAGAATAGCAGCCTGCATTGCTGCGAAAGGTGGATATACACTGTACTAGTGCCGACATTATGCATGCTCTGTTGCCTGTGTCTATGTGCCTGTGGTTCTGTCAGTGTGATCATGTGATGTATCTGACCCCAGGAATGTGTCAATAAAGTTTCCCCTTCCTGGGACAATGAATTCACGGTGTTCTTATTTCAATTTCCAGGAGTGTATATCTACCATGTTGGATGACGGAGATACGTATGGAAAAACTGAATAGTTTACTTCAGAAGAACGACTATAATCTGTTAAATAGTTGTCTAGTTTTAAAGAACAGTACACTAATTTCCCAAGTGCCCTCAAGAGATTAGCATTCAGAAAGTAACTCACCAAACAAGAAAAAGAAGTGCAAATTGAGCCGAAGTATATGGCTCAAATGGTGAAGAATTGTTCGTAGGCAGTTACTTATCTTTAAAGCAAAAACTGTGTAATATAACTTCTGTGCTTTCTTGTTGCGGTAGAACTCGCACACACATCTCCACTAGTGAATCAAATGGTTTAATATAACATCTGTGCTTTCTTGTTGCGGTAGAACTCGCACACACGTCTCCACTAGTGAATCAAATGGTTTAATTTCCTACGACATATTATCTCTGACACTGTTCCGAGTCTTTCGATATTGTTATATCGAGCAACAAGTTCATGAAACTCTAGGGATAATTTTTTTGGAAATAATTTAAATGAATCGGTGAGATCATTCCACGCCGAGCTACGTACATTGGAGCGCATTTTCAAAGCAATCACAATGTATTAACTGCACATCAACGCAACGCAGAACTAAAAAATATTTGCGTTCCATCACGGTTTGCTACAAGATGTCAGTGCCAGGCTATGTGTTCATGAACTGACGGCTCACGTTCCCGCCTAATTGGAGGAACTATTGGTAACAAAAATTAAATGAATACGAACCACATTTATGTGGCTGGTTATACAAACTAAATTTTAGTAATAGATTCTCTTAGCTTTTGGCATAAAGAAATCAATGTTCAAGTATAAGCTGTCTCTAAAACAGCGCTGTCAAGTCCTTGGCATGTATTAGACAACGTTGCCCCAGGAATAAACTAAACGTAGTTCCAATCTCCTGTTTTCCACCAATGATCTTGGTTGGTTATTAAGTGAATGACGGAATTGCTAAATGTCTTCCCGTAAAGGACTATGGAATTCCTGCATAGGTCAGTGGGCTTTAAAATAGTTATCCGTAACCGTTTATTCAGACAATAGCCTTGCACATCAACATGGTCAGTGACACTTAATGCATTCTTGATGGAGACCGCAAATCAGTCTGTCGTTGCAATCGCAATTTTAGTCTAGAGCTGTAGAAACATTTTAATGACTGAACAACATTCAGCACATCTTAATGGGATTCATTCATTTTGCAAACAGAAACTTGCCTGTAGTTCAGTTAAATCATAGGTAGCTAACAGGACAATAACACTGTAACGCGAGAGATGTGCAGCCATTCCCCAGACACATACGAAACCAGCTTAAAACATTCGTCACGCACTTTTACAGTAAAAAGTGGGTAAGTAAAGAGTTACTACATTGCAGAGCACAGATAACAAAAGTTCATTAAAAGTTAAAGTAATTTGTAGCCTATCAGTCTAGGATTGGGCTGACACACATTTCATTCTTTGTTGCATATATACAGTGTGGTCCATTGATGGTGACCGGGCCAAATATCTCACGAAATAAGCGTCAAACGAAAAAACTACAAAGAACGAAATTTGTCTAGCTTGAAGGGGAAACCGGGTGGCGCTATGGTTGGCCCGCTAGATGCCGCTGCCATAGGTCAAACGAATATCAAGTGCCTTTCTTTAAATAGGAACCAGCATTTTTAATACATATTCGTGTAGTACGTAAAGAAATATGAATGTTTTAGTTGGAAAACTTTTTTCGCTCTGTCATAGATGGCGCTGTAATAGTCACAAACATATGGCTAACAATTTCAGACGAACAGTTGGTAACAGGTAAGTTTTTTAAATTAAAATACAGAACGTAGGTACGTTTGAACATTTTATTTCGGTTGTTCCAATGTGATACATGTACCTTTCTGAACTTATCATTTCTGAGAACACATGGTCTTACAGCGTGATTACCTGCAAATGCTACATTAATGCAATAAATTCTCAAAATGATGTCCGTCAACCTCAATGCATTTGGCAATACGTGTAACGACACGCCTCTCAACAGCTAGTAGTCCGCCTTCCGTAATGTTCGCACATGCATTGACAATGCGCTGACACGTGTTGTCAGGCGTTGTCGGTGGATCACGATAGCAAATATCCTTCAACTGTTCCCACAGAAAGAAATCTGGGGACGTCAGATCCGGTGTACGTGCGGGCCATGCTATGGTGCTCAGACGACCAATCCACCTGTCATGAAATATGCTATCCTATATCGCTTCAACCGCACGTGAGCTATGTGCCGGACATCCATCATGTTGGAAGTACTCCGCCATTCTGTCATGCAGTGAAACATCTTGTAGTAACATCGGTAGAACATTACGTAGGAAACCAGCATACATTGCACCATTTAGATTGCCATCGATAAAATGGGGGCCAACTATCCTTCCTCCCATAATGCCGCACCATACATTAATCCGACAAGGTCGCTGATGTTCCACTTGTCGCAGCCATCGTGGATTTTCCGTTGCCCAATAGTGCATATTATGCCGGTTTACGTTACCGCTGTTGATGAATGACTCTTCGTCGCTAAACAGAACGCGTGCAAAAAATCTGTCATCATCCCGTAATTTCTCTGGTGCCCAGTCGCAGAACTCTACACGACGTTTAAAGTCGTCGCCATGTAATTACTGGTGCATAGAAATATGGTATGCCTGCAATCGATGTTGATGCAGCATTGTCAACACCGATGTTTTTGAGATTCCCGATTCTCGCGCAATTTGTCTGCTACTGATGTGTGGATTAGCCGCGACAGCAGCTAAAACACCTACTTGGGCATCATCATTTGTTGCAGGTCGTGGCTGACGTTTCACATGTGGCTGAACACTTCCTGTTTCCTTAAATAACGTAACTATCCGGTGAACGGTCCGGACACTTGGATGATGTCGTCCAGGATACCGAGCAGCATATATAGAACACTCCCGTTGGACATTTTGATCACAATAGCCATACATCAACACGATATCGGCCTTTTCCGCAGTTGGTAAACGGTCCATTTTAACACGGGTAATGTATCACGAAGAAAATACCGTCCGCACTGGCGGAATGTTACGTGATTCCACGTACTTATACATTTGTGACTATTACAGCGCCATCTATAACAAAGTGAAAAAAGTGGTCCAACTAAAACATTCATATTTCTTTACGTACTACACGAATATGTAATAAAAAATGGGGGTTCCCATTTTAAGAAAAACGCAGTTGATATCCGTTTGACCTATGACAGCGCCATCTAGCTGGCCAACCATAGTTCCATCTGGTTTTCCCCTTCAAGCCAGACGAGTTTCGTTCTTTGTAGTTTTTTCGTTGGATTCTTATTTCGTGAGATATTTGGCCCGGTCACTATCAATGGACCACCCTGTATATGGTAATTCCTGTGTTGACTGAGCCGATTTATTGAATGATGTTGATATGTTATCATGGTATGATAATGATTGCAAGCATCGAATGGGTCATATCTAATTTCATTGCCTTGTCCAACTATCTAGGTGCATGTTTTCTTAATTAACGGACTACATTTACCATTGGTAGTGTCACCAATGACAGAGCCAGTAACGCAGAGTTATTACATACAATTGTCCGAAATTCGTCCGCGAAAGAAGACCAACTAACCACTACAGAATTTGAACCATGAACAGCTGCGAACATGAATAGAAGTAGATATCCTCGGTGTTGCGAAGCAGCTGAAATCACTTAATACACGTAAGTCTTCCGCTCGATATAGTATACCAAGTGACGTCGACAACAGTGGAAGTTTGAGGAAAATGTAAGTGCATATCGAAATGACAGGCTAATGGGAAATGGAGGTTGTGTATTTGTGACGCTAAACAAGATACTCAAATCGAACGAGACAGATATTGAAGCTGCATAAAAAATTGTTTGGGGAAAGAGTTGTTACAAAAGTGCGACTGGATTCTTCTACCGACCACCAGACTCAGATCCTGATACAACCGAGAACTTCCTAGAAAACCTCATTTCGCTTGTACTTGAGCTTCCAAATCATACTGTAATCATCAGTGGAGAATTTAATCACCCAACAATCAAAAGGGAATGTTTTGTTAGTGATGGTCATCACAAGACAATCTGTGAAACACTAAAAAATGCATTTTCTGAAAACTACGTAGAACAGATGGTTCGGAATACCACTCATGATGGAAATATATTATTTAATGTCAACAACTATGCCTGATATCTTTGAGGATCACCACATGAAAATTGTTACAGTGACAATGACGTGGTTATAGGAACAATGATTACCAAAGCGTAAAGAGCAACTAACATTAGTGGAAAGACATACATTTTCAGTACACTAGATAAAAAAGCAGTAGTGTCACTGTTCAATCCTGCCTTTGACGTCAAACATGTGGGGCCTAGGAAGCCTACCTTCTCCGATCGCTAGACAACATTCAAACAAATCGTATTAATGAGTATTAATACGAAATGATCAATGACAAAACTTTGACAATAACACAGAACTGTCGCAAACTAAGGAGACACGCAAATAAGAAATGTCTTCAGTATATATAATTCCTAAGTCGCTGGCCTTGAAGTGCCTAATTTTGATGCTGCTGTAGAAGTCGGCTGCGACCAGTCGGCGCGGCTCCTTTGTCCTCTTCGCATAGAGGTCGCGTTGTCGTCCTGGAGAGTGGTCGGTCAGCGTGCAATTGGCTTACTTCTTCACAGCCATCTCAGCTCTCTGGTTTGCGACTAGGGTTCCGGCGCTTGACTTTACGCCGTAACAGTAAAGCCTCAAGAACTTGAAACTTTTAACACAGGACAGGAGTATGTAGAAGAGTTATTGCTCAAGTTCAAAGAAATATGCAATTGACATATGTGTGCCCAGTAGAACAGCTCATATTGTGAGGGACCCTCTACGGTATACAGTCACCGTAAAGAAACTGCTAAAGAGATTAATATTACCCCCTAGTAGCTTCAAAAGCAAGCATAGGGCTATAGATACACAGATGCTAAATGAAATGCGTGAAGCCTTCAATGATTGCCGTAGCAAAACTTTGTCGAATGGTGTGCCAAGATACCCGTAGAAATCCTGGTCATATGTACGGCTGTTAGCGGCACCAAACTTAGTGTCCAGTCACTCACCGATGAGACAGGAACTTAAATTGTGGGTAGCAATACAAAAACAAAGATTGCTAACTCTATTTTCAAATTTTCCATTTTTTTTTTTTTTTTTTTTTTTTTTTGAAAGAGGGTATAAACACTCAAGCTTTCGAACTTTTTCGTGAGTGTCACACACAACATACAGTAAACGTACTATGTAGCGTCGGTGCACATTTTCACTTCCCTCTGTCGGGTGGAGAGAGTGGTATAGTGCAGAGAGAGGGAGAGATATTTCTGCAGGTCTCAGACATCCTGATGAAATGCAGCCCACCTGTGAGACAGTCACACTCGCTACCATTGATGGAAACAAACACAAACAATACGCTACATACAAGATTTGTTATAGAAAAGTAGTTCTTTCATACAATGTTTTCACTTACAATGTTTTTTCATTTATTTACTTTATTCACATTTTTATAATATTAACATTACTCTTCCTCAATTATTTATGTTTTTTTAATTTTCTTGACAATAAGAACCAATTGGGTATTTACACTATACATAATCATTCCTTTAAAGGGTTTGCATCTCTTAAATATTTGTTTTTTTACATTAAAAACCTACCTAGTATTTACATTATATGCAGTCGTCATTTCTGATGTGATAATGTCTCCAGCTCAGTGTATTTACTTTACTAGGAAGTATATGCTCAAAATGGTTCAAATGGCTCTGAGCACTATGGGACTTAACAGCTGAGGTCATCAGTCCCCTAGAACTTAGAACTACTTAAACCTAACTAACCTAAGGACATCACACACATCCATGCCCGAGGCAGGACTCGAACCTGCGAACGTAGCGGTCGCGCAGTTCCAGACTGTAGCGCCTAGAACCGCTCGGCCATTCCGGCCGGCAAGTATATGCTATTCCTCACCTTGTACAGATAAAGAGACGTTAATTTCTTTAACTGTCAAAACAACATGCTGCTTCGATAGGATGAGTTTCTGCTTAGTGGTCTTCACATCCGGATCCAGCACATACTGCTCATAATCCTCAACGATCAGCCTATTTGCGCATTATGTGCCTATACTTTGTCTCAAGAGCATGTATTTTTGAGGAAAGACGTACAAATTCTGTGATAAGCTCACCATTTAGTTCATCCTTCATTAATCCAAACACTTTCTTAGTCTCCAGCGGAATATCGTATTTGTTATTAGCTTGGTATCCCTAAGTATCAAACATACATGCACATAGCTTCTGACATCTTTCTAGATATTTGGAGTTTCGATGTGGTAGACGACGTTGTCAGTGTCTGTGTAGCATTGCACTACACAGTTTGATGGGAATTTGTCCAACATACGTCTATAATGGAAATCGAATAGGAGCGTTCTCGAAATACCTAAAATAACTATTCGAGGTGCGATGGGTTTGTCGAAGACTATGTTTAGTTTACCTAATTCGATGACGACTAGATTCTCCTTGAAAATAATTCTCCTCTGAAAATTAGTTTCTGAAATTAATGCATCTGCCGCGAATCAACTTTCTTATGATATTCCTAGTCTAATGCTCCACTTCTTTCACTCAATTTGCTTCATTTTGCGTGATTTTTCCGAATGCAGCATTTCTCCCGAGTTGTAAAGAATTCTACGCAGAATCATTGTATGCACTCATCCGGCTTTACGTATTAATTTCTCTCTATGGCTTCATTCTGGAAGCTTCCATAAACGATAAGTTTTGATGAATCTTCTTTTGACTAATTTGTTTTGCAAACATGGTTTTAGATTTCTGTAGTGAACGGCCCGGTTTTTCTTCTCATTCAATGCTTAAAAAAAATTATTTGGTTTTTTACTGTATAATAGTAGTGCCATTTACTCCAGACATAACGGAAAATATGAATACAAATCGCAAATACTTTTGGAGTATTCAAGAACTATACCCATTACGCACCCTAAGTTCGAATCGCCTTGTACTTCCTCTACCATAAAACTTTCGACTTTCTCAGAAATCCATTCAGAATCAGGTACGGGAAGATGTTGCAACATCGCACAGCTGTACAGGCTATTCCCATCAAGATGAATAAAGTAAAATTCATCGATTTTTTCATTGTAATCAACCAAGAATCTATTACTTGCAACTGTATGTCTGTAAGAACAACTCTGATTTCTCGTTCAACAAACTGAAGTAGTTCATTATGGTTTATAAGCTGCAGTTCTGCTTTACGTATTTCCAGCAGTGCATCTCTGGCCAAGTAATATGAGGTAATATAACGTGCAGAATCTAATTCATATGTCCTAAAGATAAGACCGCGAAAGTGTTCGGACATGTCAGCAAGGAGCAGCACTTGAATACAAATCTTAATACTTTCTTATTGTCTTACATTTGAAAACTTTCCACACAATTCAAGTTCTTTGATACTCGGCTTCTGATATCGTTTCACCTGTTAACAACTTTTACATTTTTCGATTTGGTATAAGTGATATTGCAACAGAATCGATTAATTCTTAATATGTTCATGCAGAGAAACGCAATTCTGACTATCATAAACTTCTAATCATCAGTAATATATGATATCTTTACCTTGAGTTCATCATATTTTAGGTAAGCTGCACACTTTTCTAAGGAACATGTCCCACAATTTAGCAATTCAAGAAATCGGAAATTGGTACATTACTGGAATATTTTTCATGAATTTATTATATTTTTTTGGTTGACAGCAGAATCGAAAAATGGCCTGGATTAAATTCAGTTTCTTGATCGACATGTCATACTGTATTTTCGCAAATGTTTGTGATCAAGAAATGCCCGCAGTAATTTCTCAGAGTGTGGGCTATGACAGGCACAGTATAGTGATGTCTGTAATTCACACTGAAACTGGGATACGCTGCACCTTGGTATGCAACTATGAAATGACAATGTTCTCTGTACTTCACATCATCGTCCTCAAACGGGTTTTCACAAATGTGACAAAACTCTGCAGAGCAAATGCTGATCCTTCTTCAGAGCTTAATATCGTTTTATATTATAACACTAAGGTACTCACAGTCTGAGCTACTTCATAGAGCGGTTGAGTAAACCATTTCCTGCAATCCCTTTATCTACACATTTTAAACTGGAAATACTCCTCATTATAGTTGCATTGCATGCAGTAGTTTAGATAAAGCGTACCTGATCGCAACATGAAATAGAGTCTGTCCTATGACTGCTTCCAGCCACTGTCTCCTAGACGCATTCCATAAAAGCTTGTCACAAAAGGCAAATTTTATGGACTAGTTCCTTCCTCCAAGTATGACATTGGTGACAAGTTTTAACTGCACGCAGCAACTGAGTATGCCCCTAATTTTTCCTGGAACAAGAATGGCCCAGGCAGCGTTCACACATTACAGCTGAACAGTGATGATCAGTAATACTATCCCATGATAGCATTTATAAGTTTTTTATTTAACAGAAATGACATATACCGGTATTATGAAGAACCTGAAACATCAACAGACTTACAGATCTCCTGCGGTGGTATTTTGTAATATGTAGTGATACAACTCAGAATTCATTGTCTTTTCTCTTATCTTCCGCAGTCATCCACTTATAATCTGAATACTGAATGCCTGTAGACGTTTGCAGACACACCTTCATTCCGTTTTACGGAAATGTGAAGATGAGTGAGCTCTGCGCGGAAGAGAATGTGGGCAGCGTTTAATTTCTTTACATGTGTTCGGTATTTAGCCTCACATTGGGAATTCTTATTTACAGGATATAAACCTGCTATCAATAGCCGCTTAAAACGTGAAATATCCTTTATACTGACGTTTATTACCTACTATTTGTTTATCAGCTCCTACCACTGGCAGTTTTACGCGTATTGCTGCATAAAGGTCAATATTTTTCTCCTCCATATTTTCATTAACGTTAAAGCGTGACTGAATTATTTCCTGCAATGCTCAGTCAAATTCGCGAACTTTTAAAGTTCTCAGTTTTTTTTCGAAAGTCATTATGTGTCACTGGTTGAGTACCATTCTCAGATATCGGCAGACAACGATAAAGGTATTTTCTTCGCATTGAGGAACATCTGACTTTAGCAAGAGAAAGTTGCAGTACAGCAAACTGTTGTTAATCATAACATAGTATTTCATTTGACGAACTTTTATGTCATAAATGAGAAACCAGGCATCCACAAATTGCAAGTTTTTTTGTCTACAGCACCAGTGCATATTTCTCTCCAAAATGAAGACTTGGCAGCAACCCACTCAAGATTATCTAATTTTCTGCGTTTTTCTGCCAGTTGACCCATTACACTATTACTAGCTTAGCATCCTCTGCTTTGCTTTCGCAGATTGTATGGTCTGCACAAAGTTTTTGTTTCCCTTTAATCGGATTTTATTATTATTCACAAACTGCAATATCTTCCCTTTTCATGCTAGTTAAGACCAAAGAAACATGATCCTTTCAGTACGTGCCTCTGATCAAGAAGCGATTCCAACAGCTAGAGTCGAAGGTCTTTGTCAACCCCGTCTTTTGAGTTCATGTGATTATATTTCCGTATACCCTTTCATCCCCTAATACATATTTCTTTCAACACAGAATTATACAGCCAAACGGTTGCAATCTGTTGGTTGTATAATACTAAGCTGAAAGTAATAAACGGTTGCTGAGAAACAGCCATGTTTAAAACTTACATATTTCTTTAGAAAAAAATACAAATTTAGGAAGAATTTACATATAGGATGTTTTAATATAACGAAATATTTTCATGAAAGTTTTCATACCCTATTGCATCCCTCAAGGGTTGAGTTTCAAGAATAATGGAACACATATTTCTTTATATCTAACCAAGAAGTCAAACAAATTGTCATAGATATAGCTTAGGAAATGCTTTATTAGTACTTTAACACTGATTTTACTATTTTACCCCCTCGTGGTTGAATGTCCAAAAATGCTGAAGCATGTGTTTTTCTATTTCTGACCAAGAAGCCAAATAACAGTTTTCGTAATTCTAGCATCAAAATTGCCCTAATAGCGATATATTTTTAAAAATCGCCTCATCTCCTACTTCATCCCCTTAGAGGTAGATTTCCGAAAAATCCCTTACTAAATGATTCCTGTAGTATATGGTCAACGTCCTCTCCCAGTTTCAAGTTGCTATCTTTAGTAGTTTGGGCTGGGCTTTGACTACTAACTGAAACATGCAAACCCCTAGGTGTTTAAATAGCAGAAACACAGAACCATTTCTGTTTATTTATAGCCTGAAAGACATACCCCAAATTTTCATAGATTTCGATTCCAAAATGCTCTCATAATTAAATATTTTCGTAAAAACTTTAATCTCCAATTTCAACCCGCTTATGAGTTGAATTTCCAAAAACACAGAAACCCGTATTTTTTATTTCTAGACAATTTTCATGGATGTAGCTTTAAAACTGCTTTAGTTGTTTCTTAGTAATGATTTACTTTTTAAAAAAATTACCATCTGTTTCATCCCCACAGGAGTTTAATCTTCAAAAATACTGATACATGGATTTCCCTATTTCTGACCGACAAACTAAATACCGATTTTCGTAGTTCTAGCTTGAAAATTATTTTAATGGTGACATATTTTCAAAACACCTTTCATCCTCTATATCTCCATCTTATGGGTGGAATTTCCAAAAGTCTCTTTTTAAATGACGCCTACAGTTTAAGATCAACATCATCTTTAAATTTCAAGTTTCTAGAGGTTTGGGCTCGACAATGCTGAGTCTGTCAGTGACGCCATTGCCTCTTATGAACAGAGATTAAGTTAATCGATGTTACCCTACGGATTTGATCTTCTACATTTTCTAAGCTGTTGCTGATCCTACTTGTTTTACAATTTTTCCAGCCGTTCTTGCAGACTGCAGATTTTCCATTGCTTATTCAGGAGGACTGGTGGTTCTGTAACATTAAATCAGAAAAAAATGTCGCCATAGATTTGATAAAAAATGTTTGAATGACACCCAGAACTGCATAAGAAAAAGTGAATCGTCAAATTTTTTTGTCAAATTTCCGACTCTCTCTCTCTCTCTCTCTCTCTCTCCCTCTCTCTCTCTCTCTTTCTCAGTTCCCACCCCTGATCTCGAGGTTAACAGCTGGGGTAGCAAAACATGAACAACCTCAGCGAGCATGAAGGTCTCTTTTTATACCCTCGCCTCCCTGTTCAGACAGCAGAGATTTCCTGCCTCGTATGCTGAATCAGATATCGTGCATCCACACTTCTGGAAGTGCCAGTTTCGTACAAGCGTGAGGAAACGGATATACCTGAGCAAGGAGAGACTTCTTTTCCAACAAGAAAAAGCGAGCTGAGACTTGTTCCTATAGGTTTGCTTGGGCTTATTCCAGCCAGAATCTTCCGACTGACAGCCTATAGAGGTGATCTGGGTTTAAAAAAGTCTTTCTGAACGAGATTTAAGACAACGTGTGTATGTATTATTGAGAGAGGATTCTCCTCACTAAAATTCCTGGCTGCACATGCACATCCACATTTTGTAACATAAAGACAGAAAAATAAGTTACTAGTATATTTTGGAAAATTATGTTGTCCTATCTGCCATTTCCGATGGTGAGCTGTATTTAAGAAACCTAATATGAGCTATCTTGTCAGTTGTTGGTTGGACACCCCGCGAGTAACAGTGTCACAACAGATTGCAATTAGCTGTCTCACACCAGTAATTAGAGCATCTAGTAAGCTCTTCTTTGTATTATATAATTGTTGTTGAATGAAACCAGTCATTGCCCATTTTATTTATGTTTAAGGTTGGTAGCAAATGGACAGCAGAAGATTTGCGAAAGGGAAAACAGGCTGTTGCTGCAGGTTTATAGATTACAAAGGTTGCTGAGTAATTTAAAATACCTCTAAACACAATGCGATACAGGTTAAAGAGTTGAAAACAATCGGACCAAAGGTCTTACTTAGTTGAATAAAATTACGTGGCGGTGCTCATCTTGTAGAAACAGATCTTCTACATTTTTTTATCTTTTCAAATGTATAGAAAATGGGCTGTAGAAATTTGGGAAAGGAAAAACAGTTTTTTTAGAGGTGGAGCCCATCCGCGCTCGCACCGGCATGATGGCCGACTCAAAAATTCAACTGCCATCTCTGCATAAGGGTTAGTTTTCTCTGAAGTGAGCTGTCGCAGGTTGTGGGTACTGCGATACTTGCGTACGTCTGGTTAAGTTTAATCATTAATACGTGCTCATCTGGAGATAGGCTGGGTCGAAAGTCGAACGAAGGGCAGAAGTTTGAAGGGCAGAGGGAAAAAAGTGCCAAGGCAAGCACCAAGGGAAAAGAAACCTCTGCGATAGTTAGGTCGGGTAGTAAGAGCAGCAGCGGATGTGTTGCTGACTGCGACAGGTCATGCAAGCGTAGGTTATACACTACTGGCCATTAAAATTGCTACACCACGTAGGTGACGTGCTACAGACGAGAAATTAAACCGACAGGAAGAAGATGCTGTGATATGCAAATGATTAGCTTTTCAGAGCATTCACACAAGGTTGGCGCCGGTGGCAACACCTACAACGTGCTGACATGAGGAAAGTTTCCAACCGATTTCTCTGATACAAACAGCAGTTGATCGGCGTTGCCTGGTGAAACACTGTTGTGATGCCTCGTGTGAGGAGGAGAAATGCGTACCATCACGTTTCCGACTTTGATAAAGGTTGAATTGCAGCCTATCGAGGTTGCGGTTTATCGTATCGCGACATTCCAGCTCGCGTTGGTCGAGATCCAATGACTGTTAGCAGAATATGGAATCGGTGGGTTCAGGAGTGTAATACGGAACGCCGTGCTGGATACCATTGGCCGCGTATTACTAGCAGTCGAGATGACAGGCGTCTTATCCGCATGGCTGTAACGGATCGTGCAACCACGTCTCGATCCTTGAGTCAACAAATGGGGACGTTTGCAAGACAATAACCATCTCCAAGAACAGTTCGATGACGTTTGCAGCAGCATGGACTATCAGCTCGGAGACCATGGCTGTGGTTACCCTTGACGCTGCATCACAGACAGGAGCACCTGCGATGGTGTACTCAACGACGAACGTGGGTGCACGAATGGCAAAACGTCATTTTTTCGGATGAATCCAGGTTCTGTTTACAGCACCTTGATGGTCACATCCGTGTTTGGTGACATCGTCGTGAACGCACTTTGGAAGTGTGTATTCCTCATCGTCATACGGGCGTATCACCTGGCGTGATGGTATGGGGTGCCATTGCTTACACGTCTCGGTCACCTCTTGTTCTCATTGACGGCACTTTGAACAGTGGACATTACATTTCAGATGTGTTACGACCTGTGGGTCTACCCTTCATTCGATCCCTGCGAAACCCTACATTTCAGCAGGATAATACACGACCGCGTATTGTATATCCTGTACGGGCCTTTCTGAATACAGAAAATGTTCGACTGCTGCCCTGGCCAGCACATTCTCCAGATCTCTCACCAACTGAAAACGTCTGGTTAATGGTGGCCGAGCAACTTGCTCGTCACAATACGCCAGTCACTACTCTTGACGAACTGTTGTATCATGTTGAAGCTGCATACTCAGCTGTACCTGTACACGGCATCCAAGCTCTGTTTGACTCAATGCCCAGCCTTATCAAGGCCGTTATTACAGCCAGAGGTAGTTGTTCTGGGTACTGGTTTCTCAGGATCTATGGAACCAAATTGCGTGAAAATGTAATCACCTGTCAGTTCTAGTATAATATATTTGTGCAATGAATACCCGTTTATCATCTGCATTTCTTCTTGGTGTAGCAACTTTAATGGCCAGTAGTTTATTAATTGCTAGTACCGTGCAAGAGGATACCGTGTCCATGCCATTGGTCGTCATAATAAAAGGAGGCCGGTGCGGCTGCGCAGTGCGTTGCCTTGAGCCCTCTGATGTGCCCTATCGTGAGTGACTTGGCACAGATCATCAGGCTGGTGTTGAACGGCGGCAGCTCGCTGTTGGTCGGCGTCCCCTGTTACTGCGTCGCGCAGTTCTGCCGCAGCTGCTCTTCGAGCAGGTCTGCTCGGCGTACTGCACCACAGCTTCGTCGGAGACCTGCAGGCCGTTCTGTCGTTCATGCGCGATGTAGGCTGCCATTTTGTCTGCTCTTTCCCTTGCGGGGGTGCCCCCACGGCTGTCGGCGTTGCTGCCATTACCATTGGGACGGCGGCTGTCTGCTTGGCACCGTTTGCCTGCGGCGCTGCTGGGGCGGCCGTTGGGGCACACACCCAAACGCCCCTCCAATAAGTTGCAGGAACGTTCGCAGGGGTTCGAAGCCGTCCTGCTGGGTCGAAAGTCGAAGAAAGGGAGAAGTTTGAAGGGCAGAGGGAAAAAAGTGCCAAGGCAAGCACCAAGGGAAAAAAAAAACCTCTGCGATAGTTAGGTCGGGTAGTATGAGCAGCAGCGGACTGCACGCAGTTGACCCAAGGCCTCTTCCTTGTCTGCAGCCACGGCGGCTGCGATGGCATGACGGCTGTGATGGTTCTGCGGCTTCCTCCACGGCTGTGCTGCAATCGACGCCGCTATCTTGTCGGGGAATCCTCTCCGTCCGCCTGTGGGCGGTCGTCCCCGCTGCTAGCGAGGGGAGCTGCCGCCGCTCTGTCCCTCTGCTGGGCCGGGCTGGTCTGCGCCCGCCGTCGACGCTGAAGTCGTCGCCTCTTCCAGTGCGTCGTTGCGCCCGCGGCCACCTCGCCGTCTTCGGCACGACTGTGGCTGAAAAGGCCGGGCAGCCGCGCCAGCTGGCGACGTGTGGCCTGCCACACCGGGGGCAAGTCGCAAATACTTCTCTGCCGCGGTTGCAGGCGCGGCTGTCGTGCTCGCCGCCTGCAGTACTTGGCGACATGGCCTTGGCACTTGAAGCACTGGTGGAGCTGGGGGTCCGTGGCGGTCGGGAGAGCCTTCGTCGTAACCGCGAAGCCCAGCAGCTTCCGCAAGCCGAAGGTGTTGCCCTAGCCGTCGGCCGTGTGCCCGGTCACGGGGGACAGCGGCGCCCTCTTCTCGTTGTCGGGTTCTGCACCCTTGCCGTTGCGTTACTGAACCCCGCTCGCTACCGCCCCCCTCCCCCCGACCCCGGCCGCTGCCTCATCATAGCGCCAAACCAGGATCCTTTGGGGTGCCTTGATTGTCTTCTTCTTTCCGAAGGAAGGTGCTTTCACAAGCGCTAGCGGCGCGTCCACGATGTGCGCTTTTGATCTTCCCGTGGTCGGCCAAATTTGCTTCCAGTACGCAGATCAGTGAGTCTGTGTCGACAGACTTGTAGACCACCTCGTCCTTGGCGCAGGTCGTCATCACGTCCAACAGCGCTGTCCACCCTCCTCTGCATTTGACGTACAAACGGGGGATAGGCTGTGACTCGTCTTCTTGGGCCTTCTTTGCTTGGTCAGCAGAGTGAGTGAGTCGCACAACCGAATGCCCCATCGTAGCTGCGTGTTCTTCTTTCCCATGCTGATGGGCGCAGAACACGACAATATGCTGCCCTTGTTAAAACAATACACGACAATTTGTTCCTATATATATATATATATATATATATATATATATATATATATGTGTGTGTGTGTGTGTGTGTGTTTGTATGTGTGTGTGTGTGTGTGTGTGTGTGTGTGTGTGTGTGCGTGCGTGCGTGCGTGCATGCGTGTGTGTGTGTGTGTGTGTGTGTGTGTGTGTGTGTGGTGTGTACAGAGAGAGAGAGAGAGAGAATCGTTAGTTTGTATGAGAGCTGTTCAAGGAGTATATTATTTGATGTATGAAAGGGGGAAGGGTCGTGACTTTATATGTACAGTGCAAATATTTTAGACTCATAAGTCGTTTCAATACTGTGACTGCCTGGAGATAGGGTGGAGGGGAAGAGGGAGGGACAGGGTGACAGGGCTTTCAATTTTCACTATTTTGAAAATTCTTCATTTTGGTTTTTTATTAGTTCTCTCGGTTTTAATCATTCATTCTTGGTTGGAGGTAGGGAGGTGGTGATAAGGGTTGGGGAGATGAGGTATGGCTTTCCAGCACTGAGGATAAACTTCACTAGATAAATTAGTCATCCACATGACATCACAAATGCAGATAATGTGCGCCACCTTGCCCATGGTATTACTGTTAACTCGCTTATTACATATATCCAACGTCTCTCCCTTTACGCTATAATACAAAATAAACTGCCCTTTCTTGATCTTTTGCAGTATCAAGTATCAATCAGACCCATTACGGATCTCATACTGTACAGTAATACATGAGAAAGATAAGCAAAAGTGTACTGTAAAAGTCTCTTGGGGTATATATTCAACTTTCGAAGTGTTGAAGTGTTCTGACAGTATGAAATTGTCTTTGGGTCGCCTTCTCTATAGCATATTATATCGTCTCTTTCTGATATGTTGTTAATTGCAGTCTCTAGAGAATTGGTATAATTTACAACCTCTAATTTTGTATGTTTACCATCTACGAGAAATTCGTCGAATTTCTCTTAATAGCAATGTGGCGGACTTGAAATTTTTTATTGTAATTCTTTGTTATTTGCTGTTGAATTCACTAGGCGCTAACCGAACGAATCAGTTAAACTTAGACGACGGCTCGCAATGCATCATTTCTGACCGTGGCATGCGCATTAACGCCAATGAGGGCATGAATCAAAAGTAAGGAAGAGTAAGGGTTTGAATAGTTAAACCTTTTAAATGTGGTCGCCACAAATTAATTAATGTTCCATTGGATAAAAAGCCAGCATTAGCTGCTTCTTACTGAGACATTCAATAAGTGTCACTATTTCCAGACAGAAGCAGTTGCTAATGTTGGTGTTGGCCGTGATACTGATCATATTTAACCTTCGATTTGGTCGCCATTTCAGTAAGGTGTGCTAGGTGTTCTGCAAGTGATTTCGTACAATAATTAATGAAAAAATTACTTCTAGAATGATATTTCCACTCTGCGGCTGAATGTGTGCTGATACGAAACTTCCTGGCAGATTAAAACCGTGAACCATCTAAGTCCAGCACACGGTTTTAATCCGTCGGGAAGTTTTAAAATTAAATCCGCTCCAAAAGTACTGTTTACATGAGTACACTCACAGTAGTTCAAGTATTCACTTAAATCAGTGCCTACAAGAAAAGTTCAGTTAACGACAAAATTTATGAATAGACATTGTAGTGAAAACAATTAAAGCTTAGCTTCATTCGTGATCCACATCAAGCAACAAGTGTTTAAATAAATTTAAATGTACATAATAATATTCCTGTTTGATGAATGCTTTAGTGCATATATGTACTAGGTATGTTTGGTGATAATGCTGTGACATTCATGACTTGGTCCTCCTATTTAGAATTTTTTATGTATGTTTGTGTTCTTGATTTGAGTGCTACATTTCTACAAAACTGTGTTTCAGACCACAGTGCAGTAATTCCAGGCTACTAAAAATGTTGAATTTCAGTAGACAATTTGCAAGAGAGTAGACATTTTTAATGGAATATCTAACAACAGTAGGTAGTGGGAGACCTAAGTAGTTTAGGTCTCTACAAAACCTATAAATGTCTTTACATACTAAGAATAATACAGCTGGGGGTGGCCAACATACTGGACAGATCTCAAACAAGACAAACAACTAGAAAGGTAACGGTTCTTGGTGGCAGCAACGAGGTTGCAGCATTTCATTGAACTTCAAAAGGAAAAAAGCAGCATTTGAATCTCCAGCTGATACAAGGTCGCACACAGTATAGGAATAAGAATAGAGTTTTTCCAGCGTATAGTGTACAGCGAAACATGAGCGATACACCCCCCCACACATACACACACACTCACATACAAACACACACAAATATGCAAACACACACACACACACACACACACTCACACTTTCCCAAACCCTCCCCACACTATTGATCGCTGTATGTCCAGTGCATAGCAAATTCTGTCATTCAATATCCCAATTTCCTAATTGTTGAAGATATCACTTCAAAGTAAAAATCTGTGCACATTTTACAAACAACAAATAATGATTACCTTGAAATCACATTTTAATTCTTCGTTTATTGTGTCAGTACAACAGTTAATCTGAAGAACTAAATTAAATTTCTATTGCAAAGTTTTGTGCTAATCACTCAAACTAGTAACATGTTTTGTCAGATGACACTTTGTCAAACAAAATGAGTTAGTAGCAGGATTACAATAACATCCAAATGTTATGGTTTTCATATCCATAATCTAAAATGTCCCTAATCTGGAATTATATAGAAATATTTGTTAGATCGCTAATTACACTTCTCTTAATTACAACTTTAAGATATATTATAGCGTGGTACTGCAGTTAAACACTTCATTCCGCCCAGTTTTTCTTAAAATGTTTACCTAATTTTATTGGTACTGTACAATTACCACAAAAAACTTAATGCTTCATGAACTAAGCATAATTCACCAGGGAAATTTGTTCTTGGTAATGCTATGCTGCTGTTATTTCTAAACTTAGTGATACACACACATATTGCAGTTTCCCTCTCTCTCTCTCTCTCTCTCTCTCTCTCTCTCTCTCTCTCTCTCTCTCCCTCTCTCTCTCTCTCTCTCTCTCTCTCTCTCTCTTTCTCTGTCCATCATCACACGTGAGTGTGTGTAGACAGCGAGAGAGTTAGTCATAATTATATTTCTAACAATGTATTACTTCTTGTACATAGACACAATTCACCACTATAACTATAACTGTCTTCTATTTCTTTTAGACAATGTGTGTTTTATAGAAAATGCAACAAGTCTCGTATGTCATCATGTTCTGAATAGTATATTTTCGGCTTACATAAGATTATGATTATGGAATTCCAATTCTTTAATGATTCCCAGCCCTCTCACTCTGTTCAGGATATGAAGTAACTTCAAACATGAACTCTATTACAAGTTTATTGTGTAGTGAGTTTTTTACCATCTGTTTCAAGTATAGTGATAAGCTGAGATTGCATATAGTTCATCATAAACCTATATCTGTTATGAATGTAATTCCTGATACACAATAATTTGTTTAAATTGAGAGGTTATGCACCTCAGTGTTGCTATCTAAGCCCAATTTGAGAGTGAAGAAGAGTAATCAATTTTCATATACTAAGGAATAGACGCAATGCCTGTATATATTTCAGACATTTTATTTGCATAATTAACAACATTATGTGATTATGGCCACAATGCAAATATTCAGCTTGCTACAATAGACTCGCTGGTGTATTGCAATGTAGGATTCATACTTCGCATTCAGAGACATAATGCATATTAGATAAATATTGAACAACATAATTCAGATAAAGTAACCTTGTTTCCTATTTTTCCTGCTACAAACATGTCTCCTAGTTTAAGATATATACAAATGACATGTCAAATAACTGATCAGAAGAGTGCAGATTAATCATAATTGAAATTAAATGTACCAAAATTCTCTATATATATTTTATGAACTATAATAATTCAGGCTGATAATATACAGAGATATAATTAAAACATATGAAATCAATATTTTCTCCATCCTTTGAAATAAGTGTAATAATTTCAATACAGTGTGAATTAAATTTAATTTTAATTATAGTAGTCACAACTGACCTATTATCTTAAGTTTCTTGTTATAGTTACAAGTAACAAAATGGTCAGAACACCATATACAGGATTTTGTAGTTGAATACAACTTACATTTCTATAAATGAAATAAGTCTAAATATTTTAAAAAAATTGGAAGAGAAATATGAAATCCTAAGTGAAAGAAATAATCAGAAAAATTAACTGTATGATTTTCTCTATCAACAAAGAGAAATCAATAACTGTTATTAAAATTTTAGTATAAGTACCTTCAGTATACCAATTACATCTATGACTATTTATTCTACCAAATTTCTCATACTGTAACATTAATAGTTTCTTCCAAGAGGAAAACGTTTGCATTTCATATTCAGGGAACTGAAATTAAAAAAATTGTGTGCTTCTTTCCATCTGAATAATTATATATTTCAGTAATGAAAGGTACATTCCCATTAATTTGCAATTACTAAAATTTTTTACAAGAATTCTTACATTATTTTAGTTTACACACATCTAAGAAATCTGAATATGATGTCTTCAATTCGTTTATGTCTCTTCAATTGTTTTAACCATGTGTAAATGGCTGAAGGTTTGACTCATTTTATTATATCATACAATGCCATAAAGGAATACTGTTAGTGAAAGAGATGTTGAAATATATAAGTATGCTTAATATAAGGTCACTACATATCATGAACCAATGGTGATCTGATGCCAGAACAGCGACTGAGTCTATCGTCTATTCATCTGACCCAACAGTGCATAGAATGAATATGATGCATTCACCAGCTGAAAAGGAAACAACAGAAATTTATAAGTTGCAAGAAGTTTTCCTGAAGATAGATTCTTCATTAATGACAGTTAGTACAAGCTTTTACGATAATAACTGTTTGTCTACTATCATTTCAAATGGGTGAGAATATTCTGTTCATTTAGTTTATTTCTTTTCAAGTTGCATTTTTATGTATAAGTGTCTGAGAGTTTGAGACTTTTTATTACAGCAGTTAGGGAAATGAGGAAATGCCATCTGTAAAAGAGGTATTGGAATGTGTAAATGTGGATAATTTTGCCAAATAATATCACCCATCAGTTATCTGTCCAATTTTAATAGTAGTATGTAGTTCATGATAAGAATCTAGATACTACTACTACCTTCTCTTCTTTGTTTAAACAAATCCTGGACTGTGTTTTTCTTTAAATATAAGGCAATGATCACTTAATTCTCCCGTATTCTCCTCCAACTCTTACAATATTGAAGTTAAGACAGATATTTCCAATTTTTAGTCTCTCACATCTAATTTGTATTTACGAAGTTCAGTCATTAGCTGTCTCATTTCGAATAAAGAAATTAACGACAAAAAAATTTAGCATATGTATTCAAAGCAGCTACACAGCACGTCCTGTTCAAGGTAGTATTCCAATAACTGGCAGGTTTCTGCTTTCAGTGTGAGACTTCTACAGGATTAAACATTGACAATTCAGTAATGTTACTAAATACAATGTGGAAGCCTATTGCAGAGTAAACATTTGTAAACATTTCGATGAAAATACATACCAGTGGTGCGAGAAACCCACCAGACGAAACTTAGTGATAAATTAAAAATTTAAACTGAACTTAAGCCCACAGCCAGATACTTGCCTGTCGAAAACAGTGTACTACAAATTGTACTATCAGCATGACAGTGCGAAATTTTCTACAGATAAAATCAGATATCTTGGTCTGATACCGATTGTTGTTGTTGTTGTTGTGGTCTTCAGTCCTGAGACTGGTTTGATGCAGCTCTCCATGCTACTCTATCCTGTGCAAGCTTCTTCATCTCCCAGTACCTACTGCAACCTACATCCTTCTGAATCTGCTTAGTGTATTCATCTCTTGGTCTCCCCCTACGATTTTTACCCTCCACACAGCCCTCCAATACTAAACTGGTGATCCCTTGATGCTCAGAACATGTCCTACCAACCGATCCCTTCTTCTGGTCAAGTTGTGCCACAAACTTCTCTTCTCCCCAATCCTATTCAATACTTCCTCATTAGATATGTGATCTACCCATCTAATCTTCAGCATTCTTCTGTAGCACTACATTTCGAAAGCTTCTATTCTCTTCTTGTAAAAACTATTTACCGTCCATGTTTCACTTCCATACAAGGCTACACTCCATACAAATACTTTCAGAAATGACTTCCTGACACTTAAATCTATACTCGATGTTAACAAATTTCTCTTCTTCAGAAACGCTTTCTTTTCCATTGCCAGTCCACATTTTATATCCTCTCTACTTCGACCATCATCAGTTATTTTGCTCCCCAAATAGCAAAACTCCTTTACTACTTTAAGTGTCTCATTTCTAATCTAATACCCTCAACATCACCCGACTTAATTCGACTACATTCCATTATCCTCGTTTTGCTTTTGTTGGTGTTCATCTTATATCCTCCTTTCAAGACACCATCCATTCCATTCAACTGCTCTTCCAAGTCCGTTGCTGTCTCTGACAGAAATACAATGTCATCGGCGAACCTCAAAGTTTTTATTTCTTCTGCATGGATTTATGGATTTAATACCTACTCCGAATTTTTCTTTTGTTTCCTTTAGTGCTTGCTCAATATACAGATTGAATAACATCGGGGAGAGGCTACAACCCTGTCTTACTCCCTTCCCAACCACTGCTTCCCTTTCATGTCCCTCGACTCTTATAACTGCCATCTGGTTTCTGTACAAATTGTAAATAGCCTTTCGCTCCCTGTATTTTACCCCTGCCACCTTTAGAATTTGAAAGAGAGTATTCCAGTCAACATTGTCAAAAGCTTTCTCTAAGTCTACAAATGCCAGAAACGTAGGTTTGCCTTTCCTTAATCTTTCTTCTAAGATAAGTCGTAAGGTCAGTAGTGCCTCGCGTGTTCCAACATTTCTACGGAATCCAAACTGATCTTCCCCGAGGTCGGCTTCTACCAGTTTTTCCATTCGTCTGTAAAGAATTTGTGTTAGTATTTTGCAGCTGTGGCTTATTAAACTGATTGTTCGGTAATTTTCACATCTGCGAACACCTGCTTCCTTTGGTATTGGAATCATTATATTCTTCTTGAGGTCTGAGGGTATTTCGCCTGTTTCATACATCTTCCTCACCAGATGGTAGAGTTTTGTCAGGACTGGCTCTCCCAAGGCCGTCAGTAGTTCCAATGGAATGTTGTCTACTCCGGGGGCCTTGTTTCGACTCAGGTCTTTCAGTGCTCTGTCAAACTCTTCGCGCAGTATCGTATCTCCCATTTCATCTTCATCTACATCCTCTTCCATTTCCATAGTATTGTCCTCGAGTACATCGCCCTTGTATAGACCCTCTATATACTCCTTCCACCTTTCTGCTTTCCCTTCTTTGCTTAGAGCTGGGTTTCCATCTGAGCTCTTGATGTTCACACAAGTGGTTCTCTTATCTCCAAAGGTCTCTTTAATTTTCCTGTAGGCAGTATCGATCTTACCCCTAGTGAGATAAGCCTCTACATCCTTACATTTGTCCTCTAGCCATCCCTGCTTAGCCATTTTGCACTTCCTGTCGATCTCATTTTTGAGACGTTTGTATTCCTTTTTGCCTGCTTCACTTAGTGCATTTTTATATTTTCTCCTTTCATCAATTAAATTCAATATTTCTTCTGTTACCCAAGGATTTCTACTAGCCCTCGTCTTTTTACTTACTTGATCCTCTGCTGCCTTCACTACTTCATCCCTCAAAGCTACCCATTCTTCTTCTACTGTATTTCTTTCCCCCATTCCTGTCAATTGTTCCCTTATGCTCTCCCTGTAACTCATACCGATAAAGAGTAAAATATAGTTCTCTTGAAAGACGTTAACTCTAACAAGCTCTTAGTATTAGGAGGCGCTCAAGAAACACATAAGTCTACCAGGCGATGCGAAACTCTCTGTAACATCCTATTTCTGTTCAATGTCGTCTGAGAAAATGGGCCGAAGTTGGTTAAGAGGGAAGGATGCACCTACAAACAAGGTTAATCTTTTTACTGTTACATGACATAATTACAAATTCTGAAATGACATTGCTCCGCATGTTGCATGAGTTTCTGGGATGACGCCTTGTTTGCTGGCGAACAGTACTACTTTTGACTTAGGTGCAAGGTACCCGTTGAAGCAAAGCACTGTCACATAATTACAGCGTTTCAGGAGCAGTAAGTGGATCTATCTTACAGAATCCATAAGAATTGAGTGTCATGTATTGTAAGGAGACATTAAAGCTATTTTCTTCCGCAGTTATCTCTTGTGGAAGTATACAGGAGCTGTACATATATTATCGTTTAATGTTTCAGTAACAAATAGATGGAGTATATTGTTTGTTTATGAACAAAACTGACATCGTATTTCATTACAAAATTGGTATTGATGCCTTTTCCAGTAGTAGGGAAGTGATTAGTACAGACGTACTGCATTTTTAAGATACAGCTGATAACAATGATCAGTGTAATCGGAACCTCTTTGTGCACGATCTCGTAAAAGTGTTCTAAGAAAATAGAGATACCTTTCAGCGCTTATAACACTGTTTGTATATTTGTAATCAGGAGGAAAGAAAAGTTGCTAAGTGTGTTTCTTCAGGCCCTGGGTCACTTTTGTTTTCTATTCTATTTTCATATTAATTTCTTAAAATAAAAACACTAACTTTTAAAAATATTTCCGTGGAAGTATACTGACTTTTATATACCACAACTACTCCGAGAAATAATACTGAGGAAAATGCCAGTCTCAAAATGGGCTTCAAAACTCTGGCTTTGTCAGAGTTTTGAAGTGTCTGTGTCTGTGAGAAGCAGCTGGTGTGAGGACAAAGGAAAATTGCAGTGAAACGTGAGATATTACGGTGCGGGGAGTGAGAAACAGCGCCAGTTTGGGCGCAAAGCTTCAGGAAGCAGAAAAGGACCAGCTATTGCAATTGGCCTGTTCAGATGACATAGTACAGAGACAAATTGTACATTTTCTCATCCAAATAATTAAAATAGTAGTATGTAGTTAAGGTGTAAGAAGACTGAGAAGCAGTTTGACTAGCGCAGTTACTCAGAATTATAAAAGAAATTACTTTGTATGAGAAGTAATGGAAGCCGCAGTTTTGCTAAGAAGACTGGAGAATGTGGAGACTCATCCGAACTTGCTCAAGCAGCACGAGTTTATTGTGGACACCATGTTCCGTTTTCAGTACTAGTTTATTGTATAGAGATTAAATAGGACTGATTATTATTATAAAGTATTGTTTTCTGCTTAATTCCTCACTATCAAACATTTAACCTTTTCTTATAGAGAGAAACAGCAGTATGCATCCTGATGTCCTGTCACCACTGTATAAAACGTAAGATAGACGATGTCTATGCTGAACTGTGTAGCACATGTCATCCATCTGAGTCCACATGGACCGCAAGGACTCTAGGATTTTCTGATGAATGTTTGGTGGCTGTGAACATTGGCTATGATACATTTCTGTGGATCAGTGGCATCAATGGTGGATCTGTTGAGTTGCACATGAGTTAGTAATTGGAGAATATACTGAAATTCCCAACGAGCTCTAGTAAGAAATATCAATATGAAATAAAAGAAAAGGAATTGAAGCAACATCCTTCTGTTATTAATTTCAGGGAATATTTTAAGGTCATATATCTAAAGGAAGGCAAAACGTTATTTCCTTACAAGGAACAGAATGCCGTTATTGAAAACAGTTTCTCAGATTTTACGAAGGAGACAACAAATCCCGTGTGTGTGTGTGTGTGTGTGTGTGTGTGTGTGTGTGTGTGTGTGTGTGGGTGGGTGGGTGGGTGTGGTTTGTTTGTATGCGTGGATAGAGTGAAATGTTGCTAGATAAAAATCATCACCGACTATAATGCACTATTTACACATATTTGAGGATTTTATGACAAGTATTTTGCATTGTTACATCCATAATTATCACTAGGAAAGATAAGATACACTAGACCACATGGAATGAAGCCTACTTTAATAATAATTCCAGTTAAACAGGTATAGTTTTGATTATGTTTGAAAGAAGGAAGGAAGTTTCAGTTTAACGTGTATGTCATTAGAAACAAAGCAGAGTAATGGTGTACGATGGGGAAGTAAATCAGTCATCTTCTTTTAGTGGAAGCATCCGAGTATTCTCAAAAATGTTCAAATGTGTGGGAATTCCTAAGGGACCAAACTGCTAATATCATGGGTCCATAGACTTACACACTATTTAAACTAACATATGCTAAGAACAACCCACCCACCCATGCCCGAGGGAGGACTCGAAACTCCGCCGGGAGATGTCGCGCAATTCGTGAGGTGGTGCCTCTATCCGCGCGGCCATTCCGCGTGGCCCGGTATTCTCCTTAATCAGACTACGGAGTTATAGAAAACCTAAATCTGGACGATCAGATGGTCTTTTTCAGTGGCACCCTCATGAATGTGAGACCAATGTGTTAACCACAGAACCACCTGTCTCGATTACCATGTGTTTGAAATTTCACGATTTAACGTTACGTAGAACTCATGTCTCAGGTTCTTTTCTTTATTTTGTGCCGTTATAAGGAACCTGAGAGTCTGTCAGATGATTAGGTTGGCTTTAGCAGAGGTAAAAACACAAGAAAGACATATCATACGTTGCACTTGATTATGGAAGCAGGACTTAATTGATATCAAAACAAGATCAAAGGGTTATCGACCTACAATTAGCATTTGACAATGAAACAATGGTGCAAGACATTCGAAATCCTCACGAGAATAAGCGTAAGCCGTAAGAAAAGACGGGTACTATACAATATGTACAAGGAACAAGAGGGAAAAATAAAAGCAGGAGACCAAGAACGAGATGCTCGGATTGGAATGGGTCGAAGACATCCATGTGGGTTTCCACCCTTACTGTTTAATCTATGCATCGGAGAAGCAGTTATGGATATAAAAGAAAGATTCCGGAGTGAGATTAAAATTCGGTGTGATAGGATACCAGTGATAAGATTCACTGATGACACTGCTGAGAAATGGAGCGAACAGCTTAATCAGCGCACACTATGGGTTGGGAGTGAACCGATGTAAGACGAATCTTATCAGAAGTAGCAGAAATGAATTCAGCGATAAACGTAACAGCAAAATTATGGACCGTGAAGTTGTCGAGGTAAAGGAATTCTTCTAACTTGGAAGCAAAATTACGTTGACGGACAAAACTAAGGGAACAAAATGGTTCTATGGCTCTGAGCTCGTAAGTACTTAACATCTGAGGTCATCAGTCCCCTAGACTTAGAACTACTTAAACCTAACTAACCTAAGGACATCACACACGTCCATGCCCAAGGCAGGATTCGAACCTGCGACCGTAGCAGTCATGTGGTTCCAGACTGACCCGCCTAGCACCTCTCGGCCAGAGCGGCCGACAACAAAGAGAATATAAGAGGCAGACTAGCACAGACAAAGACAGTGTTGATGGTCAAAAGAAATCTATTAGTATCAAACTTGGACCTTAATTTAAAAACTGAGAATGTACATTCTGAGCGCAGCTTTGTACGTAAGTGAATCATATCTGTCGGGAAATCAAGGAGGAACATAACCAAGCGTTTGGGATGTGGTAGTATTGAAGGGCATTGGAAATGAAGTGGACTGGTAATAGGAGAAGTATATGAGAAGATGGGACAAAGTAATAATAGAATATGAGTCAGGACACAAAGGAAAATCTTCTGTGGTTCTTTAGGGAGCTGTACAGGGTAAACCTTGAACGAAGATCGACACTGTAGTATATAAATCAAATAATTCAGGACAATGGACACAAGTGGTACCCTCAGACGAAAAAGATTGGCACAGGAGACTAATTCTCAGCAGGCTGCATCGTATCAGTCAGAAGACTGATGACCCAAAATAAAGGTTACGTATTTGGTTGGATTCCCAAACATACGGTGATTTTTACGCACTGACCGAGACGAACGTATCCCTGCTCATCGGATAGAGGTGAGCAGCGGTGATAACCAGCGGCTTCTGTGCGCGACACATGAGAATCCTCAGGGCTCGCTTGAAACGTGGGCTCGCCTCCAACCAGGAACAGCCGTATGCCGCCAGCGTCACCGCCTCCGCCTGTGAGGATTAAAACACCACCTGAAGTCTCCTTCTTTTCGTAGGCTGTAATTAACGTCATTAGTGAGGACACAAAAAAATCATCTAAGCGGAGGACCTTTGTAAGGTCCTATTATCGGTGACCTTGAAAGCCTGCTACGACTAAATCAACATCTATCGGTATGTGGAGGAGGGTGCTACTAGCTGTCGCTCCATCCATCCCCCCCCCCCCCCCCCCCCCAACGCCCGATATCCCCGGTGCTCTCGCGAAAATCCCATGGGGTGAATAACCTTCAGTATCCCTATGTACACTCCTGGAAATGGAAAAAAGAACACATTGACACCGGTGTGTCAGACCCACCATACTTGCTCCGGACACTGCGAGAGGGCTGTACAAGCAATGATCACACGCACGGCACAGCGGACACACCAGGAACCGCGGTGTTGGCCGTCGAATGGCGCTAGCTGTGCAGCATTTGTGCACCGCCGCCGTCAGTGTCAGCCAGTTTGCCGTGGCATACGGAGCTCCATCGCAGTCTTTAACACTGGTAGCATGCCGCGACAGCGTGGACGTGAACCGTAAGTGCAGTTGACGGACTTTGAGCGAGGGCGTATAGTGGGCATGCGGGAGGCCGGGTGGACGTACCGCCGAATTGCTCAACACGTGGGGCGTGAGGTCTCCACAGTACATCGATGTTGTCGCCAGTGGTCGGCGGAAGGTGCACGTGCCCGTCGACCTGGGACCGGACCGCAGCGACGCACGGATGCACGCCAAGACCGTAGGATCCTACGCAGTGCCGTAGGGGACCGCACCGCCACTTCCCAGCAAATTAGGGACACTGTTGCTCCTGGGGTATCGGCGAGGACCATTCGCAACCGTCTCCATGAAGCTGGGCTACGGTCCCGCACACCGTTAGGCCGTCTTCCGCTCACGCCCCAACATCGTGCAGCCCGCCTCCAGTGGTGTCGTGACAGGCGTGAATGGAGGGACGAATGGAGACGTGTCGTCTTCAGCGATGAAAGTCGCTTCTGCCTTGGTGCCAATGATGGTCATATGTGTGTTTGGCGCCGTGCAGGTGAGCGTCACAATCAGGACTGCATACGACCGAGGCACACAGGGCCAACACCCGGCATCATGGTGTGGGGAGCGATCTCCTACACTGGCCGTACACCACTGGTGATCGTCGAGGGGACACTGAATAGTGCACGGTACATCCAAACCGTCATCGAACCCATCGTTCTACCATTCCTAGACCGGCAAGGGAATTTGCTGTTCCAACAGGAAAATGCACGTCCGCATGTATCCCGTGCCACCCAACGTGCTCTAGGTGTAAGTCAACTACCCTGGCCAGCAAGATCTCCGGATCTGTCCCCCATTGAGCATGTTTGGGACTGGATGAAGCGTCGTGTCACGCGGTCTGCACGTCCAGCACGAACGCTGGTCCAACTGAGGCGCCAGGTGGAAATGGCATGGCAAGCCGTTCCACAGCACTACATCCAGAATCTCTACGATCGTCTCCATGGGAGAATAGCAGCCTGCATTGCTGCGAAAGGTGGATATACACTGTACTAGTGCCGACATTGTGCATGTTCTGTTGCCTGTGTCTATGTGCCTGTGGTTCTGTCAGTGTGATCATGTGAGGTATCTGACCCCAGGAATGTGTCAATAAAGTTTCCCCTTCCTGGGACAATGAATTCACGGTGTTCTTATTTCAATTTGCAGGAGTGTATTTGCTCTAATTTCTCAGGTTTTCTTGTCGTGGTCATTTCGCAGGACGTCTGTTGGAGGAAGCAATATGTTTTCCGAACCTTCCTATAAAGTGCTCGCTCAACATTTCAATAGTAGACCTCTCTGTGACGGACAACGCCTCTCTTGTAGCGTCTGCCACAGGAATGTGTTGGTGACCTCAGTAACGCTCTCCCTCCGACTAAGCGATCCTGTGACGAAACGTGGACTACTTCCCATCTCCTCTATCAGTCCTACGGTAACGTCGCGAGTCAATACGCAGTAAGCTGCTTTGCAGTAAGGCTCGTAGCTTTGGAGACGTTGGCTGTGACAGAAACAGCCGCTTGTATCTTAGAGTGGCTCATTTGCACCTGTCGCTAGCCTAGCCGTGGGAAGCGGTACCTGAGTCAATTCGAGTGACAGAATATTCAAGCCCCTAAGAATCTAAATAAACTATATTAAATATTATTCAATTTAGTTAAAAGTGAATATACTGTCCTTTGATATTAAAAAGAAAATTGTGTAAAAATCTCAGCTTTCTAGCTGGCATACTTTCATAGTGAGAGGAAATTACCTAAAACACCCCAAACCGACACTTGTAAGATTGAAGTCGGGATTCAAAACAGTTCGTCTCTTAGTATCATTTGGAATCATTACTGAAGTTCACAAAATGTTAGGTCAATTTGTTTGAATTTTCGTAATTAAAAACGTTCACTATTTTTTATTTTCGTAACATAGTATTCAAAAAGGATTAATATTTATTTAGTAACTGTTTGTTTTGCTGTTGATGAATGAGAATGAGTGAGAGGTTGTATGTGGGACATACGTAAAATTTCAATATTATATTATGTAATGCATTACGCAGTCATAGCTTGAGAAAGATGTTTCTACCCACATTGCTGATGATGTACGTCTAAGTGTAGTTGCTTCTGTAAGGCGGCAGACAGATTATCGGTAGAAAGTAAAATCATATTTTAAATTTATTTCAAGATTAATTTCCGTTTGGTTTTGCTAAACATTATATTAATATTTGCGTACTGAAATGACGAAAATGCAACTAGGAATATTGATTGGTGAAGGATGGTTTTGGCGCGAGAATAATCTCTAAGGATAGTTCTGATTGGCTGGTCATTTTGATCAACCAATCAGAGTTAAGCAGTTCCCACGCACTGCTACATAGATTTTGCTGTTGTAGAAGCAGCACCTGGGGGAGTCGCTAGTCAGCTATTGGACGTACAGGTCATGTTGAACGAGTCCGTCTTTATTATGTGTAAAGAGAAGGAATAATTGGCTTTTCGGGTCAAGATTGTGTGGCCGTATTAGCAGTTGCATTTACGGACAGTTTTGTAAAGTATGGAAGTTTTTGGATCATTTTGTTGGAAAGAGAACCGAGTGTGAATTTTCAGTCTTTGTAGAATTCCGCATGCCATGTTTCGTACCCGTTTATGGAATATTTGGCGAGCAGTTTCTTTATTAGAAATCCACTGGAAAAGGACTGAATGTGAAACTCGTATATGGTAGCAGAGTAATGACTGTAAATCGCGTAATAATTCGGGTCGGACTTAAGTACATTCCTGGCTGCCTTGCGTGTATACTGGGTTGTATGAACTGTGAGCTTAGGACAGTGATACTATTCATTAATTAAATATGGGCAGATGGCAAGTGTTTATTTTGAACCTAAAAAATAAAAGAACCCGTTTGCTGAATTCTGACAATTTTCTATAGAGATGAAGCAATCGCCCTCCACCCGAAATTTGTTATAAGGTATTACAGGATAGCTTGCTACCACAGTTTACGCGGACTTTGCAACGCAAATGTTGACGGCGTTTTTCTCCAAAGCTGCTTTTACGTCGTCAGCGCAGTACATACGTATACAGAGAAAAGGGCTGGTGATCAGACGCCGTACTGAGGTAGGTGGGACTTTGGTAGTGCACCGTACGACGAGAGACACGGAGCAAACATTAACGCCCCCATTACTAAGCCGCCCCACCGCACTACCTGGTAAGGATGCCAGATCGGTGAACAATCTCCTTGTAAGGCATTTCCTTAGTGAATGAACTACATTTCCTTCAGAATCTTTCTATGAATCTAAGTCTGGCATCTGCTTTTCCTACTATTTGTTTTATGTGGTCATTCCACTTACCGTCGCTCTTGATAGTTACTCCTAGATATTTTGCCGTAGATGCTGCAGATACATTTTCAGCAGACTGCGGCAAGTGCAGAGACATACAAGCAGCCGTTTAGTACACTAATGCGGTACAATGGAATACAGATAATATCTGCGGCGAAGTACTCTTCATTGTACTCTGCACAGTGATTTACTGAACACTTATGTAGAACTATCATTTCAGTGCTGACAGGGTATCTTCCAGAGCGTGCTTTTTCGTAGAGCCGCATTTACAGTCCAAGATTATGGGTTCCCATTTTCAAAACTGAAGATGTACCCACCTGTTCGGTAACGTTGTGTGCTGCCCAGCAGTATAAGTAGATCTGACCAGCAGGTACAGGAAGGTAAGAGACGGACTTTAGGACTGAGCTGTAGTCCGTACTCTGTAACAAATAAACGAAGGCGCCGCAGTTACACAGATTACAAGGCAAAAGAGGAAGGTACTGAAACGCAGTAGCCGCTATGTGGGCTACACCTATCCAAGATCAAAGTGAGATTAAAGATTTTTTACGTAACCTAATCAATTATATTACACTTTTTAAGATAAAAAGGGGTGCCATAAAATGATAGCAAGGATTTGAGTTGCGTGGTAGAAATGGAGGGGAGTAGTCGGTCGCCACCAAGCGGTGGCACGTGTGCTGTTGTTTGGACCCTCCAGTTCCAGTAACAATAGCGCAGTGGAACGTTTAGCATCCTGTTTTCACTGCTGAACATTATTTCAAACGTAACCTCTCAATTATCGCCGTACAGCGGCTTTTCCGTATACTGTTCAGTGTTTCGCATTGTGTTTCAATACCCGATAGCAACACAAACAACGCGGGGTAGCCGTGCGGTATGAGGCGCCTTGCTACAGTTCGCGCAGCTGCCTCCGTCGGAGGTTCGAGTCCTCCCTCGGGCATGGGTGTGTCTGTTGTCCTTAGCGTAAGATATTGTAGGTTAATTTGAGTAGTGTGTAAGTCGAAAGACCGATGACCTCAGCAGTCTGATCCCATACGAACTTACCACAAATTTCCAAATTTTTGCAACACACTACTTGGCTGTGTTAAGTATTTTCTACAACTGCGTCAGACACGAAGAAAATGTCCACTGGTCGTCCTCGTACGATGCGGACTCGAGAATATGTCGACGGAGAAAGAGCGTCTGTTCTTCAAAGCCTTCGCTGCTCCATTAGCCAGTGTCTCCCCCTCCGCCACCCTCCAGCCCCCACCCACCGCCACGAGTTTTGACATGTCTCGACGCTCACAGCAGTGTTTACTGAACTGTGAGTTACAGTACATCCCTATAAAATTATGATTGTACTGTAGCTTCATGAAAGTAAGTTTGACCAATGAAAGCTGTTTTTTGAGAGAAGTCTTCATGTTCTTGCTACTGATGATTTCTTAATAATGACGAACGACGAAGGTCACGGTTTTGTAAATAAGCAAAACTGTCTGTACATGGTAGCAGCCAACTCAACAGAATTGCATCATAAAACACAGTACAATGCTAAGGTGACAGTGTTGTGATAAGTTTCCAAAGTGGGGATCGCTGGGCTTCATTATTATTACTTTAAGAATGCTGCGCTAGTGTAACAGAAAACTGGAGTTTTTGGGGATCAACGTGGTAGAAATGTGATTCCAACAAGATGGAGTCACAGCCCAGACGACTGATGTATACGTGTTTCCTCAACACTTAGCATCTCACGTTTCGTCGTTCACCACTGGCCTGCACGATAGCCGAATTTTCAGGTTGTGACTTCTTCGTTTGGGATCATTTGAAACGTAAAGTTTGTTGCACCAAACCTCGTTCACTCAATTTGCAATACGAGAAGAAATTGCTGATTTTTCGTAGGACATTTTGACAAAAATTACGGAGAATTTCAAAGAAATAATTTATGCACGAAAAAGAACGCCTACTTTCATTGTTATGTTTGAAAAAACTGCAAGTCTGAAATTTCGTAACTTACAGGTTGTATTTGTGTAAGTAAATTGCATGTATCATCAAAATAAATCTAATCATATTAGTTTAAAATTCACGCTTTCCTTTTGCACCACCCTGTGTCACATGATTTATCTTAAACACCACCCAACAATGAACGATTTAATATACGAGTATAACACACGTCTTTGTCATTTGTCAAGAAGTGTGGACAGTTATACAGAAAACATAAAGAAATTATTGCATTGCAAGAGCTCATAATTTTATTATGAGCTCAGAATTGGCGTTTTAGTATGGCATAGTTAAATATACCCCCCCCATGAACCATGGACCATGCCGTTGGTGGGGAGGCTTGCGTGCCTCAGCAATACAGATAGCCGTACCGTAGGTACAACCACAACGGAGGGGTATCTGTTGAGAGGCCAGACAAACGTGTGGTTCCTGAAGAGGGGCAGCTGCCTTTTCAGTAGTTGCAAGGGCAACAGTCTGGATGATTGACTGATCTGGCCTTGTAACAATAACCAAAACGGCCTTGCTGTGCTGGTACTGCGAACGGCTGAAAGCAAGGGGAAACTACGGCCGTAATTTTTCCCGAGGGCATGCAGCTTTACTGTATGATTAAATGATGATGGCGTCCTCTTGGGTAAAATATTCCGGAGGTAAAATAGTCCCCCATTCGGATCTCTGGGGGGGGGGGGGGCTACTCAAGAGGATGTCGTTATCAGGAGAAAGAAAACTGGCGTTCTACGGATCGGAGCGTGGAATGTCAGATCCCTTAATCGGGCAGGTAGGTTAGAAAATTTAAAAAGGGAAATGGATAGGTTAAAGTTAGATATAGTGGGAATTAGTGAAGTTCGGTGGCAGGAGGAACAAGACTTCTGGTCAGGTGAATACAGGGTTATAAACACAAAGTTAAATAGGGGTAATGCAGGAGTAGCTTTAATAATGAATAGGAAAATAGGAGTGCGGGTAAGCTACTACAAACAGCATAGTGAACGCATTATTGTGGCCAAGATAGATACGAAGCCCACACCTACTACAGTAGTACAAGTTTATATGCCAACTAGCTCTGTAGATGACGAAGAAATTGAAGAAATGTATGATGAAGTAAAAGAAATTATTCAGATAGTGAAGGGAGACGAAAATTTAATAGTCATGGGTGACTGGAATTCGAGTGTAGAAAAAGGGAGAGAAGGAAACGTAGTAGGTGAATATGGAATGGGGCTAAGAAATGAGACGGAGCCGCCTGGTAGAATTTCGCATAGAGCACAACTTAATCATAGCTAACACTTGGTTTAAGAATCATGATAGAAGGTTGTATACATGGAAGAACCCTGGAGATACTAAAAGGTATCAGATAGATTATATAATGGTAAGACAGAGATTTAGGAACCAGGTTTTAAACTGTAAGACATTTCCAGGGGCAGATGTGGACTCTGACCACAATCTATTGGTTATGACCTGTAGTTTAAAACTGAAGAAACTGCAAAAAGGTGGGAATTTAAGGAGATGGGACCGGGATAAACTGAAAGAACCAGAGGTTGTACAGAGTTTCAGGGAGAGCATAAGGGAACAATTGACAGGAATGGGGAAAAGAAATACAGTAGAAGAAGAATGGGTAGCTTTGAGGGATGAAGTAGTGAAGGCAGCAGAGGATCAAGTAGGTAAGAAGACGAGGGCTAGTAGAAATCCTTGGGTAACAGAAGAAATATTGAATTTAATTGATGAAAGGAGAAAATATAAAAATGCACTAAGTGAAGCAGGCAAAAAGGAATACAAACGTCTCAAAACTGAGATCGACAGGAAGTGCAAAATGGCTAAGCAGGGATGGCTAGAGGACAAATGTAAGGATGTAGAGTCTTATCTCACTAGGGGTAAGATAGATACTGCCTACAGGAAAATTAAAGAGACCTTTGGAGATAAGAGAACCACTTGTATGAACATCAAGAGCTCAGATGGAAACCCAGTTCTAAGCAAAGAAGGGAAATCAGAAAGGTGGAAGGAGTATATAGAGGGTCTATACAAGGGCGATGAACTTGAGGACAATATTATGGAAATGGAAGAGGATGTAGATAAAGACGAAATGGGAGACACGATACTGTGTGAAGAGTTTGACAGAGCACTGAAAGACCTGAGTCGAAACAAGGCCCCCGGAGTAGACAACATTCCATTGGAACTACTGACGGCCTTGGGAGAGCCAGTCCTGACAAAACTCTACCATCTGGGGAGGAAGATGTATGAAACAGGCGAAATACCCTCAGACTTCAAGAAGAATATAATCATTCCAATCCCAAAGAAAGCAGGTGTTGACAGATGTGAAAATTACCGAACAATCAGTTTAATAAGCCACAGCTGCAAAATACTAACACAAATTCTTTACAGACGAATGGAAAAACTAGTAGAAGCCGACCTCGGGGAAGATCAGTTTGGATTCCGTAGAAATGTTGGAACACGTGAGGCAATACTGACCTTACAACTTATCTTAGAAGAAAGATTAACGAAAGCCAAACCTACGTTTCTAGCATTTGTAGACTTAGAGAAAGCTTTTGACAATGTTGACTGGAATACTGTCTTTCAAATTTTAAAGGTGGCAGGGGTAAAATACAGGGAGCGAAAGGCTATTTACAATTTGTACAGAAACCAGATGGCAGTTATAAGAGTCGAGGGACATGAAAGGGAAGCATTGGTTAAGAAGGGAGTAAGACAGGGTTGTAGCCTCTCCCTGATGTTATTCAATCTGCATATTGAGCAAGCAGTAAAGCAAACAAAAGAAAAATTCGGAGTAGGTATTAAAATCCATGGAGAAGAAATAAAACCGTTGAGGTTCGCCAATGACATTGTAATTCTGTCAGAGACAGCAAAGGACTTGGAAGAGCAGTTGAACGGAATGGATGGTGTCTTGAAGGGAGGATATAAGATGAACATCAACAAAATCAAAACGAGGATAATGGAATGTAGTCGAATTAAGTCGGGGGATGTTGAGGGTATTAGATTAGGAAATGTGGCACTTAAAGTAGTAAAGGAGTTTTGCTATTTGGGGAGCAAAGTAACTGATGATGGTCGAAGTAGAGAGGATATAAAATGTAGACTGGCAATGGCAAGGAAAGCGTTTCTGAAGAAGAGAAATTTGTTAATATCGAGTATAGATTTAAGTGTCAGGAAGTCATTTCTGAAAGTATTTGTATGGAGTGTAGCCATGTATGGAAGTGAAACATGGACGGTAAATAGTTTGGACAAGAAGAGAATAGAAGCTTTCGAAATGTGGTGCTACAGAAGAATGCTGAAGATTAGATGGGTAGATCATATAACTAATGAGGTAGTATTGAATAGGATTGGGGAGAAGAGAAGTTTGTGGCACAACTTGACCAGAAGAAGGGATCGGTTGGTAGGACATGTTCTGAGGCATCAAGGGATTACCAATTTAGTATTGGAGGGTAGCGTGGAGGGTAAAAATCGTAGGGGGAGACCAAGAGATGAATACACTAAGCAGATTCAGAAGGATGTAGGTTGCAGTAGGTACTGGGAGATGAAGAAGCTTGCACAGGATAGAGTAGCATGGAGAGCTGCATCAAACCAGTCTCAGGACTGAAGACCATAACAACAACAACAGTTAAATATAAGCGTGGTAAACTGTTTTTAAAGAATGGGCTGTCTTGGAAACAGTCATCATAAATGTCATGTATCATCATCTCATTCTAAACATAAGGTACTCTTAGGTGAAGTAGTTCCTTTGAGCTCCCTCTTTACCTTTCATCATTTTATAGTTCCGTCAATCAGAATTCTCTTCTAGTCATCAACCCATTTTTTTCGTTTTGCTGTGTCTGTTGCTTTAAATCAGTATTTCAGCGTCACAACTGTTCGTTATCCATTTATCATGGCTCAGTATTTGGCACACAAGTTTTGTTTTTCTCTTTCAGTTTGACTGAGGGCTGTCGATTTCTGTCCCCTCATTTATTCGTTTCTTTCTGAAGATCTAGAAAGTTCTAGCAATTCTTCAATATCTCAAAATTTCTGTAGCTTCTAGTTGTTGTCTGTAATATCTTACCTTTTTACAGATCATATACTATTTCACAACTAAGAGACTTAACTACCGTTAAGTGAATTGGTCGTCTTCGAATGTGATACTCCATAAACGATATAATTCGATTACTTTTCAATTCTGAATCTTCCGAATGCTATGATCGCGATGATTTTGTGACCAAGCTCATCTAATACCGACAGCTCCATTTCGGTAGTGATCATTTTTAGTTTACACAGAGTTTCATTGCTAGTACCTTCAGCATACTGTTAGTATTCTGTATTTAATGTGTGACCCACCAATTTTCATAGCGTTTAATGTATTGCTTCTCAGTTCATCTATGATCACGTCTCTTTCATCAGAGACTACTTCGAAAAACGTTGACAAATGGCGACTACACTGTCTACCGTACTGCAAGAATTAGCATTCTACCAGTCTCAGTTACACCTATATGTCCGCTATTTGTTACTTAAAATCCAGTTCATCCGCCAACCTTTCTGTCATAGAATATAAGTTCAGTTTTCAATTTAAAAGGTCAGAAAACTCCCCCAAAACTTTAAGAGCAACAGACGTCTTTGATTTCTACTCAGTATGATCAGCAATGCTAAAATTGCTTCCCTAGATTCTCTGCAGAGTGTAAAATGAAATTTCTTTTCCTTTATTTAGTTTTTACTCAGCATTGCGATGCAGTGGTAGGACAATGGGTCGTAGATTGAGGTTGAAATCCCTGTCAAGTCAGCCAAACGTACTAATCATGCTAGGTGTGACATTTTTGTCTCAGATGATAGGAATATCTAACTTCCCAAGCCATTCCTGCATCAAACAGTAGCAAGTGGGAAGTTCGATACATAAAATGTCATGGTGAACCTAACCAAGTTGTGATAGTGGGAAATCTGAAAACCGTCCTCCTATCTAGGCATTCACAAGCTAATATCAAAACGAAACAGTTAATCAAAATTCAAGATGACGCAACTTTCCACATAAATGACCTAGAAAATTGCATACTTTTGTGTGGGTTCACATACACTGGGGCACTGCCTACAGCTTAGATTACATGATGTCATCAGAATGGGGGCCAGGCCCAACCTTTCAATGATGACATATAATTACGCCCTCTCCCATCCCCTCACCCTCCCTCAAACCTCCTCTCTCCCTAACTCCAGTCAATCAAAGTAATTTCAGAACTAGTCCAGGTATATAGTGGGGAATTTTAAAAAAAATCAAGATCGTAGAACTAGCCAAGTTGTGGTTAGTAACCCAATCTTCCACCCCCTCCTCCTCTCTAGCCAATCAAAGCGAAGTATTAAAACGAAACAGCCAATGAGAATCCAAAATGGTGGATCTAACCCAGTTGTGAGGGCGGAATACTGCACACTCAGAATGCCTGTGGTATCCCATTCTTTTTCTATGACTGAAACCAGAAGAGATAGTGATGTTGGGTGCTGAGATCTGTTGATGATCTAACTAATGTCAAATATATTCCATTGGCTTCTGGTCAATGGTCTGGGCAAGACCTTCCGCTTGAGGACTCCATCATCTCCTTTGGCAGTGTTACATCTCTGTCATCATCTTTGCCTGTGTTCTGTATGTACACATTAGAGAAGTTGTCCATAGGATCTGATAAAAAAATAACTTTTTCGTTCCTTCCTAAAGTTGTGTTGCAGTTTAAGTGATAAAAGCACCTTCTTCCTTCATTTATAGTATGTTGTTTGGCTCTGTTGTGTCTGTGGTGTTTTATATTGCGTATTTTTATAAATTAATGTTTTTATTTGGTAGCTGTTTGCAGGAAATACATTCTGTAATTTTTTTTCATCGTAGTTCCGACTCTTAAACATTTTAGAGAGCCTTAGCTCCGAATGATAAATATTTCAGCAATTTTTTTTTTGTGCTTAACTCCGATTAGGACAGTTATCTGTGGTACAAAGTCAATAATTGCCATTGATTACATTTTTCTCGTGAAACATTATCTTCGCCCTTCCTAAATTGGTAGCGAAAAATTATTGAAAATATTTAAGCATTGACGGTACACAGCAAGAGACTGAACCTCCTTTACGCATTTAGACACTTTTGTAACATTAAGAGAAGTGAAGATAACTCATTTGAGTGCTATATACCAAGATAAGGCCTAAATAATTACGTTGAGAATGACTATTTGTTTGTGTGTCTGCCTAGTATTCTAGCCAACATGAATTTTCCGGCTGGTCAAGTTAATTTCCGTCTTTTAGTCCTATCTTGGCGTGTCAACTGGTGGTTTCCTTTTTTGGTAATTATGTTTAGGCATGAAAACAGCACTGAGGCACTTTAAGGGCCCACATTTATGCATTAGACACCAGTTTGATGAATATGTATGTGTACACTGTAAATAACATTGTGATACTTGAAATAAATATTGCACTGTTTGGCATCACTGACTTTTGCAGACAGCTGAAATGAACATTGACCCATGGCACTCATCACAGATGAGAAAAATAGTTAATTTGAGGCTCTCCCGTTCCTGGGTACGTTAATTGAAGTACTGGCTTTTTCAGGCTCAGTTCTCTGTTAGCAAAGGCAAGCAACAGAGGTATAAATTGTCAGAAAATTTCTTTGACCTTTTGCGGAATAGTATTATTAATTGGTTAAGCTAACTTTGGTTTTTAAGTAGTTGTCCTCTTTCTCATATTCCGTAGTAAATGATATATAGTTTTCAATGAAATTTGCAAGTACGACTGGCAACACAGTCTATAAATAATTTTTTGTAGTCAGGAATGAAAACATAGTTGACAATATTTTTTTAACCTGGCAACATTTTGTGTAATTCAGACGTGTTACTTTTGTGTGTGTGTGTGTGCGTATTTTGATGATATATCATAGGTGGATAAATATTGCAAACATCATTATGTGATATATAATTCGGATAGTTATGAACACAACTAATACGAGGCTACATTGTAATTTGCTGTTTCATGTTAATAAGCATTTTGATTCGACTCTTAATAAACACAAGTAGACCAATACACCATCTTGGATTTTGGTTGGCTGTTCCATTTCAATACTTCACTTTTTATTGCCTGGAGAGGGATTTTAAATTTACTACTACCATAACCTGGTCAGACTGTTATACAGGATTTTCATTGGTTATTTGATTTTAATTTTTAATACGCCACTGTGAAAGGCTGCAGAGGAGGAGAAAGAGGAGGATATATTACTACTTGCGACTTGGCTAGTTCCACCATCTTACCTTTTCTTTTATTTCCACTGGTACAGATGGGCTTCATCTGCCGCCGTTGATTTGATTGGCTGTAAAATGTGGGAGAGCTGGGCAATGGGTGGGAGAGGCAAAGCGATGTGGTATTTTTATGTAATTGATAAGGACAGATTGGGTTTGACACCATCTTATGATATCATGTATTGAAGGCTATTGTCAAAGTTGAAAGACTTCATTGTATAAGTGGTGTGGACTGGTAACACTGTTCTTAAGTATCAGACTTCAACCTTTAGATGTTTTAGTTTCAATCCCATATTGCAACACGTTTCACATCTTTAATTTCTTACAATAATTTATGGATGGAAGGTGCTTTGAAAATGATGAAAATGTGAAAAAATTTAGTGATTATTATAAATTGGAGTGTGCTTTCTGTAAAAATAAATACATTTTAGAACAAATCTCTTTTCCCTTGTTCTAAATGTTAGTTTAAATTTATCCAGGAAGACTTTCCAAAATAAGAACTTAAGTTTATTATTCTCTAAAGAGCGTCAGCTTGTTAATCAGTGGTGTAGGTATATGAGAAGAAAAGAAGTATTCCACAGTTAATACTTCCTTAGAACAGATACATGAAAAGCAATTTGTTTAACATGACAGAGATAGAAGTTACATTCTCCCTTTGCACTGAGTTACTCCATGGTTCTGAGTACACATTAAACTCTAGTTCTCCTACAACTCTAAGTTCTACAGTAGGACTTAGGCAAGGACATACAATCTCTAACCAAATCAGCCTTAGTGTACTGTGGTTTAGAACTAATCTCTGATTCTCTGACAGTTTTACGTTTTTCGTCTTCAAAGTAAGAGACTTCATTGACATGAAGGGCAATCAATTCCTGCAAAAGATAATTGGAAGTATTTTTGATTAAGTACTGAATATAAATCGGAAACGCCTAAAATATTTTATGAACTACAACGAAATTTAAGTAACACAAGTACTTCTGAGATTTGAAAACAAACATACTCATACATTCAGACGAACAGGAAGAGGCATGTCAGTGATTACAGATTACCTCCCGCCTAATGTGATTAATGTTCATACATACAGGGTATATGTAGCTATGGCAATGGCCTTATTATGTCAATAACACGATTGTGGTGTCATACGAAACACAAATTCAATGTTATGCAGAAAATCATGAAAATATTTTTACTATAAGAGTTCATGGGAACAATGATATTTCGAAAAGAGCAGCTAGAAACAACCTTAGAAAGTGGCACCAAAACCCCCACACCCACTCCCTAAGCACATGCCATCACCCCAACCAGCTGGATCACTTATAGCATTCCCATTCAGGTCTCTGCTATGGCCTGATGATTATTTATCGTTTTTTGACGTTCTTTTGATGGGCGCCTACTGAAAAATAAATAAGATACACATTAGCTCCATATTACAACAATCTTCCACCATTATCCCACCTCTACAAATACCAAAAGAATACAACAATTTCAATACATATTTGTTTATTCTTAATGAAACTTTTCATAAGGTGGTTTCTTAATACATTCTATATGTTCATAATATAGATTTACTGCCCCAACTTCCTTCATCTTACTGGTAGTAACGCCCTTGGTGAGATTGAAAAAGATTACAGTATCACTTGTTTGGAAACATAAAAGATTGCTGTAGTGCAGACAAGCTCATAGTTAGACCATAAGGTAGTCAGCAGGTGACTCAGTTTCTTGTCTTCATGTAGATAGCATTATTTTCTGTCCCTCAAAATGTCTAATCTGATTACAATTTGTATAAATCATAAGCAAATTAAACTCAATACAAAGCAATCAATTAAAAATTTCTATGATTGTAATATGAGGAATGCAGGTGAAGTTCCGTTCACCACACTATTTTGCAGAAAGAAGTGCAATAGTAAGTTGACATTTCGTTCTCACAAACAGCCAGTGCTGACGCTTGAATTACCAACTACTTCATTGTAGGCTGAAGCATACCAAGAGTTAAGATAATTTTTTTTTCTGAAGTATTTGGTACCATTTTTATGTTCGATGCCCTTGACTCAGTCTTGATTTCGAAGTACCTGTTACTTTTTTCTAATAATGTATATGATTTGAGTGTTTGTAACAATAATATATTTGTTATCTGTTTATATCTGATGTAAATGTTTTGTCATCCTATTCCTTTTATTCTGCATGAATGAACTGCAGCATAAAGAAATGAATGGTAACTATATTAATTAACTACTGAATTTATTTTATATATTTCACTAAGTGCAAACTGAGATGTGTAAAACATTATTCAAGATGTTCAGCGTTTATCTGAATTCTTAACAACTATCTTTAATCACTTATCACTTCTAGTTTAGCATGCTGATTTAAATAATGCAGATGCAATCTCTGTAACTAATTTCTTTAAAGAATATCCTTAGAATTTATCATGTGAACACAACATCAAAATCTATAAAACTCCATTACAAATCATGATTTAACCTTAAAAACGAAAACTGAAATTTTTTCTCATTTAAACAGTTTCACCATATGTTTACTACAAATTTATTCTGCTAACACCAATTTTAACGATCTTAATAAAGTTCCTAGAAGTTCCTTTTCAAGAAATTCCAAGTGTCAAATGTGTGTTAGTTAAGCTCAAAAAGCATGGCATCATTAGTTCAGTTGTTTAACAAGTATAAAGCCCCCAGTATGTATATCAGCTGATTCTTCGAAACTTGTGCTAAATGGTAGTTTGTTATCTGTGTTTCAGGTTTTTCATACATCATGCCAAATTAAGTGTTGTGTTGTAATCAGTGTTTTGATTAACCAAGATATTTGTAGACATTTATGTAAAATGAAAGCATCACAATAAATAATGAAAAAAGAGAGTCATTTGAGTAGTTAGTATAGGACCCAGATGTTAAATGTTATTAATATCGTCACTCACTGAGAGACACTGCAGCATTTTTTGACAAGGTAATACAGAGTTTATTACTACAAGTGCATATACAGGGTGGTCCAATTATAGTGACCAGACCAAATATCTCACGAAATAACCTCCAAACGAAAAAACTACTTTTCTGCAATTGATAAACGGTCTATTTTAACACAGGTGTTGTATCACGAAGTAAATACCGATCGCACTGGCGGAATGTTGCGTGATACCTCATACATTTGTGACCATTACAACACCATCTATCAAAAAAGCGAAAAAAGTGGTCCAAGTAAAACATTCATATTTCTTTACGTATTACACGAATATGCAATAAAAAATGGGGGCTCCTATTTAAAAAAACGCAGTTGATATCCGTTTGACCTATGGCAGCGCCATCTAGCACGCCAACCATAGCGCCATCTGGTTTCCCCCTTCAAGCTAGACAAGTTTTGTTCTTTGTAGTTTTTTCGTTTGAACTTCTTTCGTGAGATATTTGGCCCAGTCACGATGCATATGTACTGTCTACTGATAATCCCACACACAGTAATATTACGATATGTTACAACATTTTAAAATAAATATCTTACATATGTTGCTTGAAACAATGTCACACATATGATGAGGACGCTGAAGTAGAATTGCAGCATTACGATGGAACTCATGCTGTTCTCCAACTGCTTGACAAACCTACAACAGTAAAAATGGTGTTTACTCTTTGAGACATTTCATTCTATAAGACAGTTAAAACATAAGCGTTAAACGTTGGTAACCTACTATAGTAACTGCCTTCTCCAGTAGAGCGTACATTAAACTCTAGCTACGTAGTAAATCTATTTAATTCTTAAAACATGGCCACATTTTTATACAATTCAACCTGAAATAAGCCTTCACCTTTTTTGTTTCACCACTAGTCAAATACAGAATTCATTTGAGTCAGCCCAACAACAGCATGGATATGTCATTTTGAAATTAAAAGCACTTCAGCAGAAAGTTCTTTATTCATAACCTGACCGGTTTTAGAGCGATTCAGCTGCGTCTTCATGTGCAGTCAGTGAAAAATAATAGAAAAAACTCAAATAAGGTAAGAAAATAAAGGACTTAACAGCTGAAGCGGTCTTATCTTCAGAAATAAGTTTGGAGTTCAGTTTCATACGTCGTTAAATTAAGACACTTTGTATTTCATAGCTTAGATAATGCTACAGTCAGGTGCGAAAATAGTAAACGTTTAAGATACATAAACATACAAGTCGCTATGCAAATTTTTACAACATGTGGTTTATAGAAATAGCATAGCTGATGACTCAAATATTCATATTATAAAAATATAAGTGTATGTGAATGCCACAGATAATCTCATAAATTACTGAAGGAATGTTGATACATTTTTCTCTGTTAGATAGACTGACACATGAGGAAGTTTTTTGTATCACTAAATAGTAGAAATAAATCATCTGGCTGTAGATACTTAGTGCTACCTGTCAGAAGCCAGATCTGCATAAAGAAATAAACTGTAAGGTTTATTTTAGTCCTTATATATCAACTGTACAAATAAAATAAGCAATGTCTCCTTGAGTTTTATAACTAGCACTGTTAAACAAGTTGTAAACATCGAGTAAATAACTATGAATATTTACCTACTTTTTCTTTCATTGTGATTAATGAGCTCTCTGGTAATGGAATGAAATTTATCAAAGTAAAAATTCTGATACTGACAGTTTTCATCTTGGTGGTTATATTCAAATGGTGATGAATAAATTGTGCTTTATTAATAGTGGTCAAAATATTTAAACACACACATTCATTGTGGTATTATAATAGTACTGGTATATAAGAAGTCACATCATCATACATGCTGAAATTTTCCTGTTTATTCATCACTTCCATTTCTTCCATTTATATTTTCCTTTTAGTAGATTTTGACAGTTGTATTTAAGATACTGTATACTTATCTCCTATTACCAGCTTCCATCGATGCAAAGAAGTTGCTCAACCTCCTTGCATGGCCACTGAGACGATAACACATCTTTGAGGAGGCAGTTTGTCTTCCAACCAATTAGAAGCCTTCAAGGTTAGAAGCCTCGCAGCTGGCTTGATTTGAAATAGCATACATCATTATGTGTTCTTTGTTCTACATTCTGATGGTTGAGGAGACCTGTTTTGTGTTCTACTTGGAAGGAACACTGCCTCTGTGTGTTTGCAATCCATGCTCTTGTGAAGATTCTACTATGCTGAAAGTGCTTGTTGAGGTTACACCCTTAGGTAAAGTGGTTAGGTTATTTCAAAATTACTTGTTTATGACTATGGTTAGGGTTGTGTCATTATTCTTCTGCATGGTAACATGATATTTCTTAGGTTGTTTAAACTTGATTGAGGAGAAACTGATTATAGCACTGTGTCAAAACATCATGCTGCAAATTCAAAAAATCATCTCCTAAATTACGAAAGAGTTATTGATTTGTTTAAAGTTGTGCACTAGAAATGAGGCATTCTGATTACTCAAGTCTTGCTTATTCTGTTTTTAAATGAGGGCACTCAATCATCCTTTCTTTTTAAATTACAAAAATTTTCTCTAGAAAATTAATGTGTTTCCAGATGTGGAAACATGTTCCAAGGTTAACATGTTCCAAGGTATAGCACATCATGTACCCATGAACTAACATTCGATGGAATTTTCAGGGATTGCAACAGAGAAAATCTTGTCAATACAGAATTTAACAGTCTATCTGTTATATCATTGTTCTGTTACACACCAAAGACCAGTAAGGGATGTCAAATTAAGCAGAAGTGTGATTAAGCTAAATACATGAGATATGAAATACAGTCAGAAGCTAAATGCATTTAGAAGTAGAATATTTAAGAAACTTGCAGAAACTTCCATTTTCAAAAATGTAAACCCACATGTTACATAGGTTATATCAGTTATTGCGACTGTGATTAATGTCTTATTACGACCAAACTCATTTCGTTTTATTCTAAAGCGTCTCCAGTAGTCACTATGATGACTTTTCTTAGAATTTTGTTTATTATGATTGTGAATACTTTTCATGGATTCACTTACTACTATAAACAGCATTATCATCCTTAGACACAGTATGTTGTTTCTTATGTCGTTCCTTAAGTGAGGAAGATTTTACTGTGCAGTGCCTTGACTAACAGTAAATACACTCCTGGAAATTGAAATAAGAACACCGTGAATTCATTGTCCCAGGAAGGTGAAACTTTATTGACACATTCCTGGGGTCAGATACATCACATGATCACACTGACAGAACCACAGGCACATAGACACAGGCAACAGAGCATGCACAATGTCGGCACTAGTACAGTGTATATCCACCTTTCGCAGCAATGCAGGCTGCTATTCTCCCATGGAGACGATCGTAGAGATGCTGGATGTAGTCCTGTGGAACGGCTTGCCATGCCATTTCCACCTGGCGCCTCAGTTGGACCAGCGTTCGTGCTGGACGTGCAGACCGCGTGAGACGACGCTTCATCCAGTCCCAAACATGCTCAATGGGGGACAGATCCGGAGATCTTGCTGGCCAGGGTAGTTGACTTACACCTTCTAGAGCACGTTGGGTGGCACGGGATACATGCGGACGTGCATTTTCCTGTTGGAACAGCAAGTTCACTTGCCGGTCTAGAAATGGTAGAACGATGGGTTCGATGACGGGTTGGATGTACCGTGCACTATTCAGTGTCCCCTCGACGATCATCAGTGGTGTACGGCCAGTGTAGGAGATCGCCCCCCACACCATGATGCCGGGTGTTGGCCCTGTGTGCCTCGGTCGTATGCAGTCCTGATTGTGGCGCTCACCTGCACGGCGCCAAACACGCATATGACCATCATTGGCACCAAGGCAGAAGCGACTCTCATCGCTGAAGACGACACGTCTCCATTCGTCCCTCCATTCACGCCCGTCGCGACACCACTGGAGGCGGGCTGCACGATGTTGGGGCGTGAGCGGAAGACGGCCTAACGGTGTGCGGGACCGTAGCCCAGCTTCATGGAGACGGTTGCGAATGGTCCTCGCCGATACCCCAGGAGCAACAGTGTCCCTAATTTGCTGGGAAGTGGCGGTGCGGTCCCCTACGGCACTGCGCAGGATCCTACGGTCTTGGCGTGCATCCGTGCGTCGCTGCGGTCCGGTCCCAGGTCGACGGGCACGTGCACCTTCCGCCGACCACTGGCGACAACATCGATGTACTGTGGAGACCTCACGCCCCACGTGTTGAGCAATTCGGCGGTACGTCCACCCGGCCTCCCGCATGCCCACTATACGCCCTCGCTCAAAGTCCGTCAACTGCACATACGATTCACGTCCACGCTGTCGCGGCATGCTACCAGTGTTAAAGACTGCGATGGAGCTCCGTATGCCACGGCAAACTGGCTGACACTGACGGCGGCGGTGCACAAATGCTGCGCAGCTAGCGCCATTCGACGGCCAACACCGCGGTTCCTGGTGTGTCCGCTGTGCCGTGCGTGTGATCATTGCTTGTACAGCCCTCTCGCAGTGTCCGGAGCAAGTATGGTGGGTCTGACACACCGGTGTCAATGTGTTCTTTTTTCCATTTCCAGGAGTGTATATTCACGTTTCAGCTTGTGAAGTCTGCTGCGATCATGCCATTTCGTGTACTCTGTTTTGATATAATAATCTCGGTGATCTAAGAGTTTCAGTGAGAGAAAGTGCAGAAGTTGTAAGGCGCGTGGCCATGGGATTCATGAGGCCAGTTCGCTCCCCCCCCCCTCTCCCCGCCGACGCCCCTCCTCCCCAAAGAACATCCAAATCACGAAAAGGCACCCACTCACTGGCTGACCAGATCTGCAGATCGTTTGCATATCACAGCATCTTAATCCTGTCGGTTAAATTTCCCGTCAGTAGCACACCACGAATATGACGTGCTACTGACGCGAAATTTAACCGACAGGATTAAGATGCTGTGATATGCAAACGATTAGCTTTTCAGAGCATTCCCACAAGGTTGGCGCCGGTGGCTACACCTACAACGTGCTGACATGAGGAAAGTTTCCAACCGATTTCTCATACACCAACAGCAGTTGACCGGCGTTTCCTGGTGAAACATCGTTGTAATGCCTCGTGTAAGGAGGAGAAATGCGTATCATCATGTTTCCGACTTTGAAAAAGGTCGGATTCTAGCCTATCGCGACTGCGGTTTATCTTATCGCGACATTGCTGCTCGCGTTGGTCGAGATCCAATGACTGCTAGCAGAATATGAAATCGGTGGGTTCAGGAGCGTAATACGGGACGCCGTGCTGGATCCCAACAGCCTCGTATCACTAGCAGTCGAGATGAAAGCCATCTTATTCGCATGACTGTAACGGATCGTGCAGCCACGTCACGTTCCCTAAGTCAACAGATGGGGACGTTTGCAAGACCACAACCATCCGCAGGAACTGTTCGACGACGTTTGTAGCAGCATTGACTATCACCTCAGAGACCATGACTGCGGTTACCCTTGACGCTGCATCACAGACAGGAGCGCCTACGATGGTGTACTCAACGACGAACCTGGGTGCACGAATGGCAAAACGTCATTTTTTCGGATGAATCCAGGTTCTGTTTACAGCATCATGATGGTCGCATCCGTGTTTGGCGACATCGCGGTTAACGCACGTTGGAAGCGTGTATTCGTCATCGCCATACTGGCGTATCAGCCGGCGTGATGATGCCATTGGTTACACGTCTCGGTCACCTCTTGTTCACACTGACGGCACTTTGAACAGTGGACGTTACATCTCAGATGTGTTACAACCCATGGCTCTACCCTTAATTTGATCTCTGCGAAACCCTACATTTCAGCAGGATAATGCACGACTGCATGTTGCAGGTCCTGTACGGGCCTTTTTGGCTACAGAAAATATCCGACTGCTGCCCTGGCCAGCACATTCTCCTGATCTCTCATCAATTGAAAACGTCTGGTGAATGGTGGCTCAGCAACTGGCTCGTCACAACTCTTGCTGAACTGTGGTGCTGAAGCTGCATGGACAGCTGTACCTGTAAAAGCCATCCAAGGTCTGTTTGACTCAATGCCCAGGCGTATGAAGGTAGTTATTACTGCCAGAGGTGGTTCTTCTGGGTAACGATTTCTCAGGATCCATGCACCAAAATTGCGTGAAAATATAATCACATGTCAGTTCTAGTATAATATATTTGTCCGATGAATACCGGTTTATCATCCAGGGTGGATGTATTGCCCTGTTTATATGATACTATATTTGTGGCATTTATGTGGTTGTTCTTTGCCTTTTATAGGTTTTATCAGTTCAATTAACATTTGGCGGCTAATATCTGTTTGGTTGCTTGTTATATGTTCCTTTTATATTATTGCTATTTTGATTTTTAAGTTTTCTTGTAGGGTCATCTCTTTTCATGTCTGCTTCTATTGTCGTAATGTGGTGGTTTTCCTACCGCAGTGTTCGGCCTGTGTTGAATTGCTGGTGCACATTCCTATGCTCTTATGTTCTTTGTGCATTATTTCACGTATTACATTGGTTTTTTCCTTTTCATTGGTTTTCCGGTCGTGCCGATTCAGCCATCTCAACAGCAACGTCAGTTGTAACAGTAAGAAATTACCACACCCAGACTCTGAGTGGGGAAATATTCGTCCCAGCCGGGAATCGAACCCCGGCCCCTTCACTTAGCAATCCACGGCGTGGACCGCTGTTCTACCGAGGTGGACGTGTTCTATTGGTCTTCCCTAAGTATACAGTATGACAACTATTATTCGTTAATGCAAAATTTTTGGTACATGTCAGCGATAGCTTCCTGCTATAGACTTTTATGCATTGAGTTACTGCTTTTGTAAGCTATTTTTATTCCTTGATTGTTAAAGATGTTCCCAATTCTGTGTGTCATTTTCTTTCCATATATGAGTGTGCAACAGTTTGTCTGTCAGATTTCTGTAATGTCATTGTTATGTAGTGCTGCTGTTGTTGGTGTGTATTTGTGGTTTGTGTTGTGAGCCTCTGGATTTGTAGAGAGTTGTGGTTTATGTTTATGTTCATTTTGGATTTTCGTATTCAGTTTTGTAACTAGAGGTTGTTGATGTCTATTACTTTTTGCTATTGGAATAATTTTATTCAGCTCCTTATTATAGTTGTGTTTGTCAGGTATTACTATGTGTAGTCTGTGAGCATATATCTGAGAGCTGTTTGTTTTTGGGACTATGGATGGTTAGATGATTGGTGCAGTATTGTGCCTGTTGTAGCGTTTTTCTTGTAGATTCTGTATGAGTATTAGTTACTTTTCTCTGTTATAGGTACATGTAGGAAGCTTATTTGGCCTTCTAGTTGCTAGTTAAATGTATGTTTCTATGTAGTGTGTTTACCTCTGTGTGTAGTTCTTCTTTCTTATTTTCAAGTTCGTCTCCCAACCATAGAATATCATCCACATACCTCCAACAGTGTGTAATTTTGTATTATAATCGTACTGACTCTGGAATATTGTTTCTTCTGTTTTGTTCATGAAGACATTTGCTAGTTGTCCTGAAGTGCATGATCTTCTTGTAAGAAGAGTTCAGTATTGATTTCTAGACCTACGTTATCAAGTATGGATTTGGAGGACTCTACTTGATAGGTCAGGAATGCACGACACGAGAGAAGCAGATATTTTGCTAGCAGAGTACTTATGGAGAGCACATGAGGGCTTTTTGAGCTAGGCAGTAGTTTGATGTACTCTGATCAACCCTCGCCAGTCGATATGCAGCAAGAGAAGTCAGACCGAGTTCAGAGTAAAGACATCTCGACTGTTAAGACTTTGTCACTGAACTGTCGAAGTAGTCGTAATAAAGTTCCGAATTTACTGTCCTCCAGAAAGACCTCGTGTTCCCATTATTCTTGGGACCGAGAGCTGGCTGAACCCCGAAGTGGAAAGCACTGAGATGTCTAGCTAATTAGAAACCGTAGGAAGGTGAGTGTTCGTGGTAGTTGAAAAAAAACACTGTCTCTACTGAGGCCGAAGTGGAGTGTGACATGTATCTGGTCACGTATAACAGGCGTAGGTGAAACCAAGTTAATTGGTGGACATTTTTGTTGGCCACCCGACTCCCATGTGACAGTTCTAGTGTCATTCAAAGAACGACTAACGTCAGTAGCACGTCAGTACCCAGATAATACAATACTAGTTGAAGGCGACTGTAGCCTACCGAATATATACGTTGGGTGTGTGTAATAATGTGTGTGAAATCTTATAGGACTTAACTGCTAAGGTCATCAGTCCCTAAGCTTCCACACTACTTAACCTAAATTATCATAAGGACAAACACACACACCCATGCCCGAGGGAGGACTCGAACCTCCGCCAGGAGCAGCCACACAGTCCACGACTGCAGCGCCTAGACCATTTGGCTAATCCCGCGCGGCTATACATTGGGTGTCTGTGGATTCTTAATCGAGGGTGCAGAGAGACGGCCTTGGGAAATAGTTTTGAAAACGTTTTCTGAAAACTGTCCTAAGCATCTAGTTCGGTAAGCCACAAAAACTGGAAATACCTAGACCTTGTAGCTACAAAGATGCCGGACCTTATCGATCATGTCAATACAGAAAAGGGGATTATAGATTATGATGTCATTATAGCAACTATGGTTACGAAAATCAGTGAACCAGTCAAGAAGGCACGGAGAGTGTTTCTGCTACATAGAGCAGATAACAGTTATCCTATCACTGAGAGTGTGAACTGACGTCACTTAGTTCCAGTGAGATTGACGTAGAGGGATTATGGGCAAATTTCAAGCAGATTGCAAATCATAAGCTGGAGATTAACGTGATTAGTAAGTGGATAAATGACGGAGAAGACCCACCGTGGTCTTAGTAACGAAATTAATTAATGCTGAGGAAGCGAGGCTTTTACACTCTCGGTTTAAAATAGAATGCACAAATGACGACAAGCAAAGTTTAGCAGAAATTCGTGCGTCTGTGACAAGACCTATTCACGAAGCAAACAACTACCGCCGTCATACCTTAGCACAAGATCTGGCAGAACACCCAACAAAATTCTGGTCCTATTGAAAATAGCTAGGCGGCGGGCCTAAAGCTTTCATTAAGTCCCTTGTTGACCAGTCTGCTGCGGAAGTTGAAGAAAGTAACACGAATGCAGAAGTTTTAAATTTTGCACACAAGAAATCTTTCACTCAGAAGAATCGTACAAACGCACCATCGTTTCACCATTGGACAGACTTCCTTATGGACGACGTAGCAATAAGCATCTCTGGCATAGAGAAAGAACTGAAATATGTGAAAGCAAGTAAGTCACCAGATCTGAATGGAATCCCAATTCGGATTTAGAAACAGTACTCAACGGCACTGCCGCTTACCTAGCCTGGATTTATTGCGAATCTCTCGCCAAGCACAAAAAAGTCCAGATATATGAGAAAGGTAAATGTACGGACGTAAATGCAGGGACCCTCAAAATTACAAACCAATGGCCCAAACTTCGGTTTACAGCACAGCCGTTGAACATATTTTTGGTACCAACATAATAAACTGTCTTGAGACTGAGAAACTTCTGTCCACGAATGAGCCTGTTTTTAGAAAGCATCGCTCGTGCGAAGCTCAGCTTCCTGTTTTCTGACATGATATACTGCGAACTATGGATGAAGGGCAACAGCCATATTCCATATTCCTCGACTTCCGGAAAGAATTTGACACGATGCCCACTTCAGGCTGTTAATGAAGGTACGAACATATGGAATAACTTCAGAGATATGTGAGTGGCTCAAAGATTTCTTAAGTAATAGAATCCATTATGTTATCCTCAACGGCGAGTGTTCATCAGATACTTCCCAGGGAAGTGTGATAGGACCACTGTCGTTCTGGATACATGCAAATGATTTGATGGACGGAATGAGCTGCAACTTGCAGGTGTTTGCTGATGATGCTGTGGTGTACGGTAAGCTGTCGAAGTTGAGTGGCTTTAGGAAGATACAAGAAGACTTAGACCAAATCTCTAGTTGGTATGATGAATGGCAGCTAGCTCTAAATGTGGACAAATGCAAGTTAATGCGAGTGAGTAGGAAAAACAAACCTGTAATGTTCGGATACAACATTAGTAATGTTGTGCTTGACACAGTCACGTCGTTTAAATATCTGGGAGTAACGTTTCAGAGCGATATGAGATTGAACGAGCATGTGAGTACTGTGGCAGGGAAGGCGAGTGGTTAACGTCGGTTGATTGAGAGAATTTTAGGTAGGTGTGTTTCATCTGTAAAGAGACCGTACATAGGACGCCTGTTTTTGATTACTGATCGAGAGTCAGCGATCCATACTAGGGAGGATTAAAGGAAGACATTGAAGAAAATCAGAGGCGGGCTGCTAGACGTGTTACCAACAGGTTCGACAACACGTTTAAGTGTTAGGAAGATGCTTCAGGAACTCGAATGAACATCCCTGGAAGGAAGACGAAGTCCGCAAGAAACACCACTAAAAAAATTTAGAGAATCAGCATTTCAACCTGACTGCCGAACGATTCTACTGCTGCCAATATACATTCTGCGTAAGAACCACGGAATTAAGATACGAGAAATCTGGGTCATGCAGAGGCATGAAACAGTCTTCTTTTCCTCATTCTGGCCTGCCGTTGTGGCCGAGCGATTCTAGGCGCTTCGGTCCGGAACCGCGCTGCTGCTACGGTCGCAGGTTCGAATCCTGCCTCGGTCATGGATATGTGTGATGTCCTTAGGTTTGTTAGGTTTAAGTAGTTCTAAGTCTAGGGGACTGATGACCTCAAATGTTAAGTCCCATAGCGCTCAGAGCCATTTGAACCCTCAATCTGTTTGCGAGTGGAACAGGAAAGAAAATGACTTGTAGTGGTACAGGGTGCTCTCCGCCATGCGCTGTACGGTGCCTTGAGGAATATCTGTGTAGATGTAGATGTAGAACATCTCGCTCGCATCATCGACACTGTTGCTTGCATTAAAGCCGTCCAAGATGATGATCGATGTGCAACACAACACACCCCACAACACACCCTGTAACTCGTTGACAAGTACACTGAGATGGGTGGGGAAATTTCTGAACACCTCCTGTAGAATGGATCAATCTCCTATCCCAGCATTTTGTCCACCAAAAAATCTACACAATATTTCGGTAGTCCTCATATCCATTCGTGGACGTGTTTAGTCTTCAAGCAGTTCCAGTTCCGTAACGATCGAAAATCAGAATTCGAATTTTGTCTCTTATAATGAGTAACGGGGGTGTGCGGGTAAGGCATCAACGGGCCCATTATAATCCTTATGTAAATAAAGACGTCACTTGAACTTGGGTTACAGATCAAACACATGTGCTGTTCCTAATGTAAACAACAACACGACTTACGTTTATGCAAATGCTCATAGAACTTTTTCGGTTTATTTTCAGGGGCAGAATCACCTCACAAACTATGTGACATTCCTCCTGAATCAGTGGGCATACATAGAGACTTTGGAGAAGAAATAAAGCTTCTGTGGTTTGTTTATGGTGTTCTAATTCTGTCAGACACGGGAAAGCGATTAAAAAAACAATTCAGGACAACTAATAGCGTCTTGAAACGAGAGTGTAAGATGAACAACACAACTAAACTGTTTGTAAAGGAATCTAGTCAAATTAAAGAGGTGATTCTAAAGAGACTATATAAAAAAGACACTAAACATAGGAGACGAGTTTAGTTAATTTGGTAGTAAAATAGGTAACGATGGCAGAATTGAATTAGACAGGGGAACACTTACAACAGGATTTTTCGGACTTCTGATGATCGTCATAGAAGAGTGTAGCTACTGATACACACGTTACGCATGCAGGGAGGTGAGTCACTCCATCCTGGGCAAGTACAAGGCATGGATGTCTGACCCCATTCACAGCTATCGAGTGTAATTTGAGGGCTGTATAGTATATGAGTATATGGACATGATCTTCCTCCACCTTGTGAACAGTTTCCTCCAGGAGGTATAAATCAACCGACCTGGGCGGTCTACGACATTTGATGGCACGGCGCGTAGTTGCATGAGCCCTCCTCATACTGGATGACAGCCCTTTTGTCTTTGTTTCATAGTCAAGATATTCGTTTTCTTAGTTTCATACCAATTATTGGTTCATTCCCTGTCCTCCTTGAATGTAAGACACCACACTTCCAAAGAGCCACAGCAGATATAAAGTAGTGTATGTATGACTCAGAAATTTTCCTGTCAACAGACTAGTTATTCAAAGGACATGAAAATTGTTAGTGAAAAGTGCACGCCGGATATACATGAATGCTGTTAAATTATAAATGCCATAAAGAAAATAATAAAGGACAAAACTCAATTAACAATTCTATTTTCTCATTTAACATATTGTCATCAAATCAAAGCAGGTGCCATTCCTCAATATCTCTGAAAGGTTTTGACTTGAGGACACTTGGTAAAATGAAGGAAATTCAAACCGACGCAAGTGAGGTTCAGAACAATTGTTACTAACAGAGTTTGAGTTAAGCATGAGTGGAGACATCATCAGCACATCTTTCAACGGTCACCATACTACTCGGGGTAGACTCTACTGGAAATGTGAATGAAGCTACATGGAAATAAATTTGAGTTCTGTTTCTCTAGAACTTGACATAAAAGTCGCAAACAATGAGTGATAACGCTGAGAGTGTTTCACAGATTCACTTCTGTCATATCTACACCTAAACTGTATTTATAAAATGGTATTTATAGCAACATACAGAGTTTTAGATTTCCTCTTATCTGTCATAGATGAAAAAGAAGGAACAGTGAATTCTTATTTACCTGTATGCTAGCTATTAGTCTTTACAGAACTGATAATCCATCCTGGGGAATAATGTTGCAAATTTGTCTGGTATTATCAGTAATGGGACTGTGGGGATATGACCTCAGTGGGTCCATTATACTCCTAATGTATACAATGACGTCACTTGAGCTTGGACCACAAATCACACATATACGCTCTTCCTAATGTAATCATCACATCACTGTTACGTTTATGCAGATATGATCTATGACTGTAACGTAAACAAAATACTCTGTTTCATGTTGCCTTCACTCTTCTCACATCCCTATTTCCCTTGTCCCAATGCTTCTACTCCCACTGGTTGAAAGAAACGTTAGCCCATTGGAGATATTTGACAACCCCCACCACTCATCTGGCATATGGAAGACATCAGGAGACAGATTCCTCACCTGTGTTCTGTACACTGGCTGATAACGTCACCATCAATTGTCAGCGGCAGCAGAGATCAAGCCTTGCCTCCGGGCACAATGAGAAGAAGAATGTCACATTAAAACATAAACTTTATTAATCCATCTCTCTCATTATTTGATAACAATAAATCATTTATTTAGCTTCCATCATTATTGAAGATACTTCAGACTCATTTGCCACAACGAAAATTTAATTCCAACACATTAATAGATCATCTGTGCCTATGGTACAGACAGAATTTCTCCATTATGTACAAAGCTGGGGTACTATTCCGATACCAGACAGTCTCAGCAATATTGATAATCTTGCAATTTTGTCTGGTATTATAAGTAATGGGACTGTGCAGATATGACCTCAGTGGGTCCATTATACTCCTTATGTACTCAATGACGTCACTTGAACTTGGACCACAAATCACACATATATGCTCTTCCTAATGTAGTCAATGACATCACTGTCTGAAGGTGTGAACTGAAGTTTGTGTTGGTGAGGGTATTGGACTAGTGTAGTCCATACCATTTTGTTAGCTATGTTTCTGTGGTGGTGTAATGACTAGCACATTTGTCACATAAGCAGGAGGCTCGAGTTCAAGTCCCAATCTTAGCACAAATTTTAATTCAGTTCTTCACCTTCTTTCATTATTGAAGATAGTTGCAACTCTTACACCTGAAGAAAATTTTAATGACATCTCTCATTACTATTGTTATCGGTATTATTATTATTAATCAATGTATGGATGAACATTTACCATAATCTATCTGACAGTGCAATGAGCCCCTGATGGGATAGTGAAACAAGAACTGTTCCCAGACTTTGAATTTCTACTGTCTACACACCACCCACTGTCAGCCTACCTGATTTATCTGATTCGGATACACAGCTATTCTGGTTCCTGCACTGCAGGCAGGACCACACCAAAGACATATCTGAGCGGGATACTCAGTTTCCATCTGCTGAGATGAAGTTACGTGGTTCCATAATTATGCTCTTGGCCCATTTTTATCGCATAGCTGCCAATGGATCAAAATGTGTTAATGCTTGAATGTAGACTTAGCACTGGATAGTGTCTATGATGTCATAACTAAAATCGAGAATGTTCGACTTTGTGCTAAGGTGCAGTATAAATGGTTTGAGTTGGACAGGGGATGGAGTACATCGAAAGTAACATGACTACAGAGTAGGAGCTGCCTCATACTCATATCAACATTAATACTTTTAGCAGTAAAGTGTCCATCATCGACATCTAAGGAGATGCAACACTAAATGTAACATCTGGTGACCCTTGCATTTATCGAGATTATGCGTGTGTAGTAAACTTGCGTGACCTATATAGTGCATTATTGACTGCAGCAGACTGAGTTGCTGCTGGCTGTACATCACAGTGCTGTTCTATGTCGTCGCAAGCTGTCTACTCAAGAGAAGTGTTCTTGTGAACGATTTAGAGCAACGAATACATTCATGTGTCCATGAAATACAAGTGTATGCTCCCATAGGTATCAAATCTATAGAAGCAGAATTTACAGACGAAATTCCTAAGTATTTTGTCGCTCCTTATGGTTTGAATACGATAAAAGATGAATTTGGGACACACAGGAAATACTAGATGTAAAATAGTGCAGGAAGTGCTTGTCTTTTTTTCAGTATCTTAATTTACACTGTATATAAAAATATATAACAAAAAATAACATTTCCTACCAAATTGTTTCATTTTTCCCATTCCATCCTGCCTTTGAAGTGTGCGTTACAACTTTATAAAGATGTGCAGCCAGTATAGCTCAGTGAGCAAGGTACTTTAAGAGGATAACACAGTAAATGGAGTGGCCCCATTACCACCTCTCATCAACTTGCAAAGCTGCAAAAACTGTGTATTTTTTAAAAAGAAGGGTAACAATACACTGAGAAGAAAAAATAATATTATTTACTTCTTTCTGCAACCATCACAGTTCAGTTTAATACGAGGAGGGCCATGTATTTGATATTGTGAATCCAAATCATAATTATAACAATTACAACAATATTCAAAGAAATAAGTGCATTGCTCTGGAACACCATCGAGAAGTACCAAGCCACAAAAGCGTAAGTTGGTTAGAAATCAAGTAGTAGCCAATTGTTTTCAAACTATGATTGTTCTCTGTAAGTTGTTAACAAATTTCAAGATTTTCACGTTTCAACTACATGAACTGGTAAGAAACATTAACAATCTGCTTTTCCTTCTTATCAGATCAACAGTCTTCCAATTGGAGCATCATGAAGTATTTGGAGATAATTTGCCCCCAAAACATTTAAGACATCCAGAATTAGTATATCTCTCAAAAACACCAGTGTCATCATTCTCTTTCAGCAGCAAGTTGCTGGACGAGTTAAAAGTATTGAATGATACTTCAGTGTTCTGAACTTGCAGTATACGTCACCACCCGTCACTTAAATTAGCAACTAATATCATCGCTGTTTATCAGAGTCGGTGTCTAGTATCACAGCATATTTACTCTTTTTCAAGAGTATTTGCGTGAGCATTAGCAATGAACTGTCTGTGGAGCTCGGTGCATACCTCATTTATATCTGAAAGCAGAGGTGGTACGCATTTTTTGTGTTTTGAAGTTGCAAAACACTACTGTGAAAACTATATATTAACAGTGGCTGAGAAAGAATTCTCCTACTCATGTAAGAACTCTCAAAGTATGAAGATGTGGAAACAAGTAGCAGCAGCGCATGTCTCCTCCACCTCAATGCAGCCCTTCATGTAAGCATTAGTAGCGGAGATAAAAGAATGTTGTCAAACATATATGTATGTGGAACCCATTATCGGCATTTTTTCTTGCAAATGATGTATAATTATCACAGTGGCCTGTTATGAGAGTAATGGACTGTAACACAACATATCGTTTAAACAGCATTTATATCAAATGTTTCAGTGTGGGAATGATGTGGACCATAAGCTCTACCCAGCAATGGTTTTCATATATCCTCAATATGGTGATACAAAACCTTCCTATGAGTGGTCAAGTTATTAAAGAAAGGGGCTGCACTCATCCTCAAGATCAAACAATTGAAAATTTGAATTGACACCAGTTACATGATCACCATGCTCTTGGCAAATGGCTAACTTGCCACTTGAATGAATACAGATTCTGTGAGAATATAGAGACCAATTTGATGGAGTTAAACTGACAAAATATTTATCCATTGTAAGAAATGATCGCTCAGTATAATCTGCACATCAATACAAGAAAATGTGTATGAACCAGCTATACCAAAAGTAGACACTGAACTACGATCTTATTTAAGCTTGTACATATGTCCAACACTTTTTAAGAATTTATACATAAAATATAAGAGTAAGCACCAAATTTATTTCTTTCTCTATTAAATCCACCATAACCTGTAGTCGTCAGTCGTCACTCATGGCTGAGTGGACTCATCACATTCATCCCAAGGACTTAGTGACTGACTGGTCCTGCAGTGATACGGAGCACCAGAAGAAGATTAATAATCTCTTCTCCCTGCAAATATGTGAGTGATAATTGTCTGTCTGATTCCACCAAGATGAATGTCATTTTCTCATTGCTAACACATCCTGAATGGATTCATTTTGGACATACATGCTTATTTGTAAAAACAATATTTCACCCCAGACAGCAGCTATTACAGAAGATATCTCACACACATGACACATAGTGAGAGCAGTGAAATCCTCTGTTCCAAAAAGAGTGAAGCTGTGTGTGCACTGTGTTCATACTAGACAATGTTGCTGTGGAAAACCAGGGTCAAACACAGAAATATTTCTGTTTAGGTCGTCATATAGAGGGTGACGTCTTTTACTTCAGCTGAGCATACACTGTGATTCTGGCGCAGTTGGTAAGGGGTTCTGAAAAAATTATTAGCGCTTTTAGACAAGACAATGTAAATTTAAAGACGTTTATTGAGCACATATCAACATTGACATGATATTCATTGAACTTATTATCATGTACTGAGATTTCCACCGTTACACAGTCTGGTTATTGATTAAAAAAAGAAAATTAAATGACCCAATATATAGACAAAACTTCCAGGAGATTGTATCTGAAAGACAATTTTTAACTGTGTCAGTACCATGACCAAGTCTGTATGCATGTCAGGCATTCGACCCGATATGAGGAGTATGCAGATGGAGAGCATCTGGCAACACATAGGTGCAAAACTGAAGCAATCAACACAAAATCAACAGAATTTGATATTCATATCAAAACAGGAGCCATGAAAGGCTGACCTGTATGAATCACAACTGGAACAGTTGAATGAAAGAATCTATCAATGTGAACCAAAAGTCTGAGAAAAAAATTGATACAGTCATCACAGTGTTAATGGAATTTTAGGGATTTATCAAAGGAATGGCTATAAAAGTTGAGTTGTATGAATCTATGGTGGAGGCCACAAGAACCTATTGACTTGGAGCTGAGATATAAATTTGAAAAAAAAAAACAGTCCTTCACCAGCTCTAGTCTGAGAGCATATAAGCTGTAAACTATCTCAAAACCTGTTTAGTGCACAACAGAACGTCAACAAAATGAAAAACTGTCAAGATGCAGAGGGCTATTTGGTGCAAATTATGATTGTTAAAATTAGAACAGTTGATCGATATCATTTTCTCTCATGAACAATGAAGATCGTAACTGAAAAGTTTAAATGGCACCCACACACACCTGAAAAGATTAATGGAAGTAGAAGACAGGGAGAAGACGAAGAATATAAGGTTTCATTACCAATCACAGTGGCATTGAAATGGATGGATGAGGTCAACATGAATACTGGATCTAGTATTTTTTAAAATTTAAAAACTTAAAAAGAATATTCTCATTGAAATTGAATATATGCTCAGATATTAAATTTGAGTAATGTGTGTCAGAAAGGCAACAACCCAGAGGGATGAATAAAAAGCCCTAACATCAGGAAGTACCAAAATAATGTAGACATAAGGCTCATGAACATATTGACATCCTGTAAAAAAGAATGAATAATTAATCTCTGCAACACATACATTTTGAAGATTCCTACAACACAATAAATGATGTCAACTGTTTATGGGTTCAGGAATACATTTTGGATAGATGGAATCATATAAGTCATTTCAGAGGTTTGAGAAAGATGCATCAATAGTGATGGAGACAGTAGTCCAAGAACTCTACAAACCTGCATGCAAAACATTCTCATACAGAAGAGTTGTAATTGAAATTCTTGATGATTTTTATGAAACAATATTCATGATCAAATAAAGGTCTCAAATATGTTCTAATGGTTATTGATGTGGCGCCACCTGTGAAAGCAAAGGCTGGGAAGAGTGGTGCATAGGTTATTGACCAATTGTTGCAGACAGGGCAATTGGATGACCTGTTAACAATAATACCGATCATGTTGGCGAGATGACAAATAGTTCAAAATTGTAATGTAGTGGTATGGAATACACAACTTTCAGCATTGTCACAGCTGAACAGATGTTTCAGAGCATTATAAATCTTTATGTGGATGCATTTCAATCTTCATGGGTCATAGCAATGGAGAGATATTCCCCTCACAAGTAACTGATAAATATAATTAGATAATAAATGCAACAATAAAGATAAAATCAGTAGAAACTTCCTGGCAGATTAAAACTGTGTGCCTGACCGAGACTCGAACTCGGGACTTTGCCTTTCGCGGGCAAGCTGTGGGGACTGGGCGTGAGTCGTGCTTCGGTAGCTCAGCTGGTAGAGCACTTGCCCGCGAAAGGCAAAGGTCCCGAGTTCGAGGCTCGGTCGGGCACACAGTTTTAATTTGCCAGGTAGTTTCATATCAGCGCACACTTCGCTGCAGAGTGAAAATTCTCATTCTATAAAATCAGTTGATTTACATTATAGTGAAGTTCTAAAAATGCTGTATAAAAGCAAATTAAAATGATGGGTCCATGCAAACAGAAATTTAATGTGTTTGATTTAGTACGTATAGCAAAACAAGATGGAATTTATAACTGGTCAAATAAGGTTTTTTAGTTTTACAAATGGCAATAAAAAGTCCTAAAACCTACATCTTAAAGGACAGCAGTGGTATAGAGATAGCTGGTTGTCTATACACAGAAGAATCATAGAGGTGTATTGACCAGAGATGCTTCTTGTAAAGCATGTCAGGTAGCTACATTGGAAGTCTGTGCCAACTACTTCTATGTATTTATAATTAACAAATAACTTAGAATACAGCTACTGTCTGATGTTTAACAATGTTCTGCAGTTTTTTATACTGAGGTGAGTGTACACAATAATTGACCTGTGAACAAGTAAATCTGACAGCCAGGACTCAGAAAAGCTTATAACAAAGATCTCTGTGCATGTAGTTTTAGTTATTTACTTGTAACATACGTTGAGTTTCTTAATACTAGCTACAATAAACATTATTTAATTACTACACAGAAGTGTTATTTCAAAGCAGAAGAAAATTACATCTCCTAATCTCGAAAATTGTTTTCCACAATAGCATCTAATTTACACATTGCCAAATTGGGGATGCACAAAATTACTGTGTTTGTGAAGCTCCTCTCACATCAGCACCTGCTTAGATTTTGTCCATCTGACAACACATGCTTTCATGGTTTAAAATCGATGGAATAACAGAGTTTAACAGTATTTCGTTTTCAAGATAAATTCTTATGTTGAAGTTGTACATGGATACACAGCCTTGGAAGCAGAAGCGCTTCACAGTCATCTGCAGTCATATTCTAAGGGTCTCTCTCTGGATACCATAAAAACATCAAACTGTGTTTGCAGTTTAACAGCATTCTGCCACTTGTCTGTTGGTGTAATAACCTCACACTATCAAAGAAAATCACTTGGGAGATTGTGCTTTTTGCTAGTCATAGTAATGACAAGTATCCATGCATTGCAGTGCTATATGATTCCTTTAGGTATCTATATCCTCGCCAGCAGGATGCACAACTATTCCTCTTACTAGATTTTGTATTCATTCTTAACACTAAGAATAAAGACCGTTGGGAAGGGATGCTTTTGCCAGCCACAGTGAAAAGGTCCAGCCAAAAGTGAACAGTTCATATATTCCAGATTTAATTCCCACTCGCACTTGTTTATAATCATATATTGTCCAGGAACGGGTCAAAAGTAGATGGCGGCGGCCCCAGAGGGTACTATTGTGTCTGCAGTTCAAAAAATGGTTCAAATGGCTCTGAGCACTATGGGACTCAACTGCTGTGGTCATAAGTCCCCTAGAACTTAGAATTACTTAAACCTAACTAACCTAAGGACAGCACACAACACCCAGCCATCACGAGGCAGAGAAAATCCCTGACCCCGCCGAGAATCGAACCCGGGAACCCGGGCGTGGGAAGCGAGAACGCTACCGCACGACCACGAGATGCGGGCTGTCTGCAGTTGATGTAATAGTTGTGCACCAATCTCGTTGTTGCTTTCTGTTTTGCCAGCAGTATGGGCAGCATGCGACACGTGGTGCGGTGACTGCCAAGGCAGTGGCTGGTCGCTGGGACACTGCCTGGCTTGTGGCTAGCGTGTTTACTCTGTGTCCTGTCTGCTAAGGAGAGGGTGTTTGATTGATTGGTGCCTGCCACAGGCTTCGTCTGTTGAGGCTGCTGTACAAGGGTGATATTCTGCTTGTGCACACAAGAGCGATATTTTACATCGTTCTCGTTTGTCATGCCTTACTTATTTTTCGTCATATCTCTCATTTCTGGAAATTAATTTAAAGTTGGCAGTTAACCGCTCTTTGAATCTATTTCAGCGTATAACGTCCTGTAAGCCAGTGTTTGCCAACCATGCACAGGGATTCGCGGTAGCAAGAGAAATCAGTTGCCGCTTCGCTGGTAAGATATGTTTCATGACGATCATCTTCTATGGTATAAATGTCACACGGAAGTGACAAGGTTTTGTGAAAGCACCTTGCAAATTCGCCCACTTTCAGATCTGGTACTTATATATAATAATGAATACGAATTTAATCTAAACCTGTTGACGAGTTCAAATATCTAAACACCTGCAGCAGTGAGAAGTAACACGATGTGTGTCAGCCTCTTCCCACTTCTGCGGATGGAACTAGACCGGCGAGAGTTACTGAGTCTTACACAGATGGTATTTATCTCTGAGACGTTAGCAGGTAGAGGGAAAGGACCACATCGACCTCTGCACTTGTCTTGTGTATTACTGACAACTTAGTTTATGTGCCAATCATGTCCTGTGATAAAAACATCAAACGGAACGAGAACAGTTTATGAAAGGGAGTAACAAGCTTAGAACCAGACAGTAGATTGCTAGGATTGACAGCTGTGAGACAAAGCGCGAAGTACAACAATGTTTACCAAGCGGATCTAGGATGCCTGAGCTCGACCTAGTCTTTAATTCACACACTGTCTGTTGACATTGTTTCTATTTTCCTAGTTCTGTGGCTTCATTGGGATTCCCACAAAATCGTCATTGCTGCTCACCTGGTTAATTTTTCGTTTCTTTCATGTAGGTAATTTTGGTAATTGCTGCGAAGCGAATCATTGTTTATTTCATAGTGCTTTATAAAATCCCTAAAACGTATCTTACAAAAAAACCAGTACCATCATTTATAAAAATATATACTACATATTCTGTCAACTAATTAAAAAGAAAAGTTGTCTTCTTTTGGAACTGAATGAAAGTAAATGAAATAACCATCCTGCAACATGTCTCAAAACTAGGGGTTCTGTAATACAAAAACAAAGACCTATTGAAAATGGTATTTATTTTTATACTAAAATTACTTAATTCCTTGTTTAGCATTAATTCTGAATTGACTACAATGTAGATTGTTTTATAATAAATACACCATGTTAACGATAAATAACCACAAAAAAGGAACAGCGTTTCCAGGAACTGATCGATAACTAAATGACGAAGATCCAATATGTAACTGTGAGAAATCCGAAAAAAGATCATCTTGTTTACAAGTTGACTATATATTGGTATCTCGTTCAATGAGATTAATTCACTTCTTAGTCATAAACATAGAAGATGGCTAGCCGAATGAAACATCTGCCTACCTAATAGTCAATGCGCAGCTTGATTGGATTCGTGTTGGTTAACAACGACTTATCTAAAATGGAATTCATATAGAGCTATTTCAAAGCAATGGCAACGGCCTTGCAGTAGCGGATCACCGGTTCCCGTCAGATCACCGAAGTTACCACTGTTGGGCGTAGCCGGAACTTTGAAGGGTGACCGTCCAGGCTGCCATGCGATGTTGCCATTTTTCGGGGTACACTCAGCCTTGTGATGCCAATTGAGGAGCTACTCGACCGAATAGTAGCGGCTCTGGTCAAAGAAAACCATCATAATGACCGGGAGACAGTGTGCTGACACCACGCCCCTCCTATCTGCATCGTCATCTGAGGATGACACTGCGGTTGGATGGTCCTGATGGGACACTTGTGGCCTGATGATGGAGCGCTTTTTTTTTATTTCAAGGCCATGAAGTAAAATGAGTCTCGCTTGCAATACTGACACAGAAAATTTGGCAACATCGTCGAGGAGACCTGAGAGGAGGTATTCGTTACAATAATTGCAGTGAGAGGAGCATCTTTAACAGTACAGCTGAATACGGGATTGTCGGCGACGTTGTCTAACGTACATCGTTCGTTGTAATAACAACACACTGATGTAGAACATTAGACTCTTTTTTCTCCAAGTTTTCTATTATTTTATTGTCACTTCTTTCCCACAGAGCATAAGCCACACCACCAAGAGTAAAGTCAATAACAAAAATGGTACGATCCAGCAAATTCACAGCGCTTTATTGGTACAATTTGATGCCTGATGCCTAAAGTCTCTCACTTGTATTATTAAAAAGCATACTTGACACTTATTATGATTTGATTGTTTTGAACAGATTTTATTCATAGGGCAACACCAACGATATCTGCCATGGGCGCCACTAAGCCAGATGAAAGTAAGCAAGGTGTTGTAGGTCCTAGACTACAACAAAAATACAACAGTTTCTATGAGAAGGCTGCGCCTGTGTATTTATTAATAATTTGTCAAATAATGGTCCTATTTTTGAGACACAAATCACTTTCAAGTTGAAGTCCATTTCTCTCCTTAGTTTTTATTTCACCATTGAAAAGAACGCTAATTTACAAAGGTAGGAAGTGCGAATAGCATTAATAATTTCAAAGCTTTCTTTGCCAAATGTGGATACTCTTCTTTTCACTTCATCCAGAAGACGTCAATGTTTTTCAAATTAAATTCCATTTTAACCATCGCATCAGCAGCTAAACCTATAAATGTTTCTTTCATCATTGTGTTCAGATCAGCCACTTGTACTGACATATCAAAAAAACTAATTAGTATCTATCTATGACTGTTGTCAGCCTCAGAGTTCAGCTCTGGAAAGTAACTTACCAGTTTGTCTTCAAAGTATGCAAGCTCTGTATCATGGAAGGAAGGTGAGAGCTTAGTACCACCGACTACTCTATTACAATTTCTTCTAGAAGTGTCTGAATACAAGGGAAAGACTCAAACATCATCTTTTGTAAAAAAGTTTTGCGAGGGATCCTTTGACTTTATCGTTAACTGTTATAATGTTTTCTTCTTTCCCTTAGAGGCTCTTGTTTATAATATTTAGAAGGTTAAAAAGATCCATTAGAAATGTTAATTTTAATAGCCAAACAGGGTCACAAAAGTAATACGCATATCCAGATTTAGAATCTTGTAAGAACCTTAACAATTCATTTTTTAGTTCCAGAACTCGTGTCAATACCTTTCCTTTGGAAAGCCAACCGACCTCTATGAGATCATTTAAAGCAGAAGTTAAAATAGTTGCTGCCAGAGCTTGTCGATGAAGAAAGCAGTGTGTCCACGAAAAAATTGGCATTATTAATTTTAATTTTGTGACTAGCCCTCTTTTATTGCCATTCATAGCTTTAGCACCATCACTGCAAATGGCGATACATTCTGTCCAATCAATCTCGTAGTTGCGAGTGCTTCCTAAAACATGTCATATGAACACTGGCCAATAGTGTTCACAGGAAGTGCTTTGCAAAATAAAATCTCTTCCATGATACTTTCATTTGGTTCAAAGCTCATAAATAATATAAGTTGAGCCTAATGTGAAACATAAGTAGATTCATCAAACTGAAAATCAAAATGTGGGCTCTTCTTTAATTTTTCGACTAACTGTTCTCGAATGTCACTGGCCGTATAGTTTATTCTGCGTTCAATGGTATTATCAGAGAGTGGTATGCTTTTTAGCTTTTTGCCTCTTGCTTGCCTAACATAATTTCAGCTATATCTAGGGATCCTGGCGAAATAAGATTCTCTGCATCTATAAGCGATTTTCCTGCTTTAGCGAAACCGAATGCGGCATGGTAGCTAGTAGTAACGCTTTCTCGTTGACACTGGATACCTAAAATCAGATAAAAAATATTGTTAAATTAGAAAAACGAATAAAAAATCAGAAACATTAATATTATTTTAAATCAACAAATAGCATTACTATTTTATTACCTGAATCATAGTAGTTTGCTACTCGTTAAGTGTTTTCGGTTTCCTTTCGGAGAAATCCAACGGTTTATCGGCTTCCTAGGAATGGTTGGTTAAGAGATGATGCAGAAGATTTGACGGTTTGACAGTCTCACGTGACAGTACTTCGCCGAAAATTACACATTGAGGTTTATTGTTCGTCACAGTGAAACCATACTTCAAATAACTGTCGGCATTAAGTCTTTTTTTTCGGATTTGATTCTCTTCTGCCATTGCCACTTGCACCAGACGTGAAATGCTGCACATATCCTTTACAAATAAGACACCCGTCCAATTTATGCTCGCTCGGAGCGAAGCGCGAATATAATAATCACGTCCATACTTCCAGGCGTCTGCGGACAAATGATAGTAGTGACTGAAAACGCGCGACCAAGCCCTCGCTGACACCTTCTCACTCCCACGCCTCTACCACAGCAAAGAATGTAATTATATGTCTGCCTGCAGAGCACTATGACCTATTTTCACATTGCGCTTGATTTCTCGATCAGTATAGTATCGATACAAAGAAAATCAAATACGTTGCCTTTGCAATCGCTAACATACTTTTATTATGGTTCTGGGGGTCGCCATAATATGTTTACTTGCAAAGGAGTCGTGTATTCAAAAAGGTTGAAAAACACTGCTGTAAACAAAACTGCTACTAGTTTCATGGATCTGCATACCACATGGTAGCTAGGGGCGTTAAGGTGTTTTGTTCAATCCAGTTAAAAACGATAGGATTTCTCTAACACTCACAAGACATGACTTGCGTTTTACATGGTATCGTAAGTGATACATACTTGATTTAGTTTTGTGAAGTTTGCATTTGCTTTTTATTTCTGCCAAATGTATGTAGGACTTTCTCTTGTTGTATTTTTTCTGTTGTCTGTGAATGATGTATCTGGTTTTTCTGAAGACACTACTTGAAGAGCTTGGATTTCGTTAACTTGGATAATTCCTCTATTCCTGATTGTTCTGTTCCAGGAGCACCTACATGTGATACGTTATGAACACTTGGTCTTTCAGTTGTTTAGAGAATGATTTGTTTCACATGTGAATAATGCATTCTTATTTTCACACTCCCAATGGCCTGGATCAGTCAGGCTGACAATATTATCTCTGTTTCCTATCCTATACAAAACAACAGGGAAATGTGGTTATTTTGCGGGGGAAGCCAATGGCATTATAGCTCCACTGGCTATATCTTGCAGTACCTTCTAGGTATTTAAATGAGACTTTTTAAATATTAGGTTGGTGCATAAGTTCGTAATGTTTTCCCATAAGTTTAATACACACACCAATTTAATCATCAATAATGTAATCTCCTTCACTGTTTACAACAGTCAGCCAACTTTGGGATAACTTTCCGATTCCGCGACTGTAGAAAGCATGTGATTTTGAGGCGAAGAACTCGTCGAGTTATGTTCGGAGCGTATTATCATCTGGAAGGAAATTCCTTGAGGGAAGAGCGGAAATTATGAAAATCTGAGGCTGTAAAATCGGGTGAGTAAGGTGGGTGCAGGATGTCTTCCCTGCCCAACTCCTGTTTACTGTTTTTTGTCAGTCTAGCACAGAGTGGATGGGTGTTCTTGTGCATTAGTATCACTTCACACAGTCTACCTGGTCGTTGTTCTTGGGCTGTGTGTGTAAGACGTTGCAGTTTATGACAATAAATGTCAGAAGTGATGGTTACATCTCAGGGAAGCAATTCGTATTACACCACACTGTCGACATTCCACCAGATGAGTAACATTTACTTTTGTGGGTGTGCACAGGTCTTTGTCTGTGAAATTTCAGCTTTGTTTCGGCTCTACCATTCCATTATTTTCCTCATGTTAGCACAGAGACAACACCTCTCGTCACCATTAACTATATAGAACTGGAATATTCGGTATTGTTCACGAGCCAATCGATGACGAACAAGCAGAGATGTACACATGGCCAACTGCTAGGTTTTGTGGTTTTGGCTCTGAGCATACGGTACCTGTACACCCGATTCTTAAAGCTCCTCATTGCATGGAAATTTCGCATGATATTGGAATGATCACAGATCATCATACTTGCGTGGGTTATTGTGGATTAATGCGTTTAAACGATCTTTATCAAACCCTGAAGGTCTTCCTAAACACAGAGAGTCACTAATGTCAAAACGATCCTCCTTAAAACGAGAAAACAATTTTTTGTCATTCTCCATCCAGTGGCATTATCCCCACAAATGATGCCAATGTTTCCGGCTGCCTCTGCTGCAGTCACCCCTCTATTGGTCTCAGACAGAAGAACATGTCGGAAATGTTCCAACATCTCCAATTAGCACTCCATTTTCTAGAATCCACAGCTCCAATTAAAAAATGTTCAATTGTGTGTCAAATCTTGTGGGACTTAACTGCTAAGGTCATGGGTCCCTAAGCTTACACACTACTTAACCTAAATTATCCTAAGGACAAACACACACACCCATGCCCGAGGGAGGACTCGAACCTCCGCCGGAACCAGCCGCACAGTCCATGACTGCAGCGCCTTAGACCGCTCGGCAGCTCCAATCCCTATCTCTGAATGACAGAATAAGAATATATAAATTCAAACAGCAACAGTGAAATATAAATAAAGAATGATAATCCATAAATTAATCCTTATCAACCGGAACAGGCAAAAAAAAGGCTACTAACCTATGCATCAACCTGATATCCACGTTTCTGAGGTTCAACAAGAAGTAAATGAAATTTCATTGTACTCAAGTCAAACAGATTGTAAACGTAAAACTTATTGTATTTTGAGCTACTAGTCAAGAAGAACCTTCGTATTTCTAACACATATGCTGCCGGGGAAACCAAGATACCAAATGAGGTCAGACTTTCATTATTGGCAACTGATCCTGACAACATTGAAAGATTTGAAAACCAATTTGTGTAACTGGACTCTCTTCAGCTGTAAATATAGTTACACAGCCACTGGTAGGAGAGTGAACATCTCATACAGAGGTCGTGATAATAGTATGGACCTGAATCACAGATTTAGGTGATGTTGGGACACAAACAGATATAACCATAATAATTACAGTTGTAACAACGAATGAAACAACAGCTAGCAAAATAAAAAATGTAATGACAATTATTGGAATTCTTGGATGGCACATGTGCAAGAGATACCACAATAAGAGAGAGAGATTAGAAATCGAGACCAAAAAACAAACCAAAGCAGTTCACTAGAGAACAGTTCAAGAAACCAGTTTGACAAGAGTGAGCATGATTGTTTAGCTGTTAATATGTTAGATTATGACAATATTAAAAGTCATCTATTGCGTGAGAGTGGTATTCTGAACCCACTACGTCCAGTGTTAACACTTGCTGTTGCTGATACTCTATTTATTTTATTCTGGCAGTACTATTTTTGTGGTAAGTGAAGCAGTTTATCACGGGTATAAATGTCTGATTCATGTGTAGTCCTCTCCCTTCACAAAAGAAATGTCTGATGGGCTATCAAAGGAACGTGTACAGAAGTCCAGAACTGGTATGAGGTTTCAAGATTTGGGCAGAGATGTCATTGTGTTAATTATTCCTAGTCTCACCACTGATGTTACTTTGGGTGTTGACATCTTTCACGAACACCATGCTACATTCATCATTTGCAGTGCTGGTGTCAAAATACAACTAAACAACAACTCTGAGATCTTACTGTATTTCAGTGCTTCTGATATAAGGGTGAACGTCTTTCCATTGCTTCAGTAGTTTTACTCACCATACGTCTTCGTGGAACTGTTGCTCCATGTAGTTCATATAGTTCACTTAAACAAAATCTTAGAGCAATCAACATTGTCAATGTAACTTGTGACGAAATAAAATCCACAGAACATATTAATGATTCAGTAAATGGCCATTTAGAAGATATTCTCGATGTACACAGGAAAATATTCTCATAAATACTTCGAACAATTAAGAAATTCTATTATAAATTCGATGTGAAACCATGTAACAAGTTTTTCACTAAACCTTATGGAATTCCATTAGCACAACGTCGAAGGGGAGCATGAAATTTGTAGTGTGTTGTGGCAGGTGGTAACTGAGAACACAAGTAGCACATATAAAAACCCACTTTTGTTTGTGCCAAAGAAAAATAGACCCTTCAGACTTGTTTCTGATGCAAGACAAATTTACTAAATCATTTAACCTGAGACAGATGGGCCTGAAACTTTAGATGAAATATTCCAAATATTTCATGGCATGAAAGTAATGTCAGCTATAAGTTTATAGTCCAGTTTTTGGCAAATTATACTTCATCCTGAGTGTCACAAGTACACCGCTTTTCTGTGTAGTTTTCTGTGTTATCAATTTAAGAAATTTCTGTTTGTTCTCGTTATCTCCTCAAGTGCTTTTATCCAAAGTTTTGATTCCATCCTCCCTGATTATTTGAAAAAGAGTGTCCTAGTCTATGTTGTTGACAACTGCTGCTAAGAGCTGGGAAGAGCACAAGTGGATTTTTCATGAGGTAATTAATGTGTTAGTTAGGTCTGGTGTTACCATGAAGCCTGAATTTCTAAAACACTAAATTAATTTTCTTGGTCACATCGTTTCATCTGACTGAGTTCCTTCAGAACCTGAAAAGATTCCAGCTATTAAAGACTAACAACAAGTGCCAAGTCAGAAGTTTTCTTTGTCTCTGTAACTATTACAGATGATTTATTAACTTGGACATACTAAGTACCACATGTTTATGTTATCTTACTGGGAAGAAAACTGCCTCAAACTAGGACCAGAAATTGTTACCTTGAAACAAACACTAGATGGTGCATCCATTATTTTCATCCTAATCTCTCACTTGATTTTTTTCTTGACATAGATAGCTCAAAATCTGGACTAGGAAAATAATTTTTTCATAAGCACAAATAAAATGAAAGAATACTCAGTAAATGTGAGAGAAATTACTCTGTTACAGAACTTTAAGCTCTGGCCATCATATGGAGTTTTAAAAAACTTGGGTACTTAATGTTTGGGAAGAATACCACAGCCTACACACATCATAAATGTTTTGATTTCCTCATATCTGCAAAATGTAGCTACAGATGGCTGGCTCTGTTGGCTTTATACCGCCAAGAGTTTTCTTTCAATACTGTTCCAATACCTAGGGTACAAAATATTGCTCTTGATGCTTTGTCACATTCACTTGTTGGTCAAAACCCTGGTGTGGGAGAAGACATTATTAAAAGCTATTTCGAAATTCGCTACATAGTAAAAGCTCTGCTTAGAAAATTTTATTTCACCACCTTTTAAAAAGATTGGTTTGGGACAATCTGAGTAAACAAAGATTGTGACATCAGAAACAAATTGATTGATTGAACCAAGCCTGCTGTGAGACCATTCTATTTTGTTAGAAGCAATATTCTATTCAAAATAAACGTCTCAGATGAGTCTTTATGGCTTTTATGTGCAGCCAAATACCTTATAGAAAAATTTATTTGGAATATCCATTACAGTTATGGACTTGTCGGGCCCAGGAAATGCCTACACAAGTTTACACGAAATTTTCACTACGGAAATATGGACAGATGATTTCGTAAGATGTTATCTGTGTATGCACAATGTCATAAGGCAAAGTGCACCACCGCACAGCAACATGTTCAAAATTTCCTACAGGCACCACTGACGTTTTTGGGACATTACCCTGCTTATATTCCTGTTACATTATAACTTACCGAAAAATATTTTATGCTTATAACCATAAAAAGAGCCACTGCAGAATCTATCATATTATCATTCGTGAAATCTTCCCTGGGAGACGCAGAAACTCTGCTGAAAGCTATTTCTGATAATGGGTGCCAGTTAAAATCAGCAGTATGGAAGGCTACTCTCACCAGACGCAGAAATGACCTTCAATTAAACTTAACAAAGAGAGTGATGAGGGATATAGCCTAATTATTTCTTCAAGAATCACAGTTCCTGGGCTGTATTTCTGTCAGATATCCAGGATAATCTGAATAACGAGAGAGCTTGGTTTCTCCTGGTGTGTATAATCTTAAAATAACTTTTGGGAATGGAGCCAGCTGACGTCGTCGACAACCGCAAATATCGGCCGCTGCATTTGCGTAAGTTATTTTAGCATATTCTGAATAGTTTTCCCCACGAATCCACAGCCTTGCCTCCAATGATCAAGCTATAGCTTAACAATGATCATGCTAGCAGAATAAAGAAATGGGTGAAGTTACTGACATTTAGCCATTTTCAAATTGGCACTTACTAACATAAAGGCTGCTGCCAACAACGGGAAGAAACATGAAGCTAGCTATGTGTGTAAAGAATTAGCAGCTCTCATCCACAGCCATGAACTACCAAACCAGCACCAACTTCTGGCTCAAACGTTTTTAATTTGCGGTGAGGACCCTATAGTGGATGAATGCTAATACATGGCAATGCAATGGAGATGGAATTCATTAAGAACTGTAGAAGCCTGGGTATGCATCACACCTCTAATGTTAAGTCATTTTTGGAATAAAGGGTATTACCAACCTGGGTTTAAACCACTGTTTGATGACTTTAACCTCAATGTAAATTGTGCATGTATAGGTTTAGGTTTGAGTTTTTCCTTTGGCACAGTAAGTGATTTTTTTACTGCCACATTTTTTCTTGTAGTAACATTACTTTTTTGTCTTGAGGCTAAGTGCTGGATCTTTGCATGTGTATGTGTTGACAAGCCATCTTTAACTTTCTAGTGGACACACAGATGTCTTTAGCTATGTATAAACTCCAAAACTAGTGCATAACTGGTAACAGATGTATCACACACAATATTCAGATTTCTTTCTAGTCAACCTTGCAGCAGTGCTATGTAATTTTATGTTCAGTTTAAAGTTAATTGCAGAATCCATTACTGGAGAGCAGTTTATAATTGTAACAAGACACTATTTCTAATATGGATATGTTCTAGTAACTCAGTATATTGAATATGACTGACTGGTTAAAAAGATAATATGCACACTACTGAGTAACACTCTCACTGTTTGTGGTATTCAAGGTTTCATGGCGTCCAAGGTAGAAAACCTAATGTCTCTGAATGCATTGTTTGTGGCATCCTCTGTGTATAAGCATGAGAGTTTTTCTCATCCTGTAACTTTACTTGTGTAACTTCGTATTTCAATGTGTTGGGTATGATGCATATGTTAGTGGGTAAAGGCTCTGCATAATATGAAAAATCCAAGTTATGAATTTGTTTGTCACATTGTTTATCATTTTAAACCCTTCCAGGCAGTGAAGGATTAAGAGGAATAGCTCTCTCTAATAGTTTGTGCTATAGTTTTTTTATAAATCAATCATTATTTAAAGTACAATTTGAAAAAATCGTGTTCTGCTTGCACAGATGAGAATGGCTCTCCCTATGTTTTATGTCCCATATTCGTTTTTAGTAACTTAAGATTTCATTTTTATCTACATAATGTAAATATTATTTTAAAACTATAGTTTAGTAACTGCAGCAACAACAGCACCATGTGCCATCATCATGTAAAATTATTAAATGTTTTCTCCATCTAGAAATATGACTAATGTTAGCTTTCATATAGATTATTTTAACCAAATAATGCTTGTTTGTTTGATGCAAAGTTTCATTCAGTTTAATATTTCACTACTTTTCTTCTTTATTTATTTGTGTTGTATGAGCACTTGATGGGGGACCACTGTGACTGGCCACAATATGTGGAGAGTGACATGGCGCTGTATAAAAGCAACCAAAGGTGGCAGAGTGATTTTCAAGTTGCAGATTTAAATTGGACCACTCACTGAGAAGCTATTGTGAAAACTAGCTGGTCTACCAGATGGACAGGTGCTGACTTGCACGGCATGTCACAGGTGAAATTCATAACCTACCATGTCAATATGTCTGGGAGTCAGCTCAATCAACGGCCACCACCCTGTGACTACCCTTGGTGGTGCTTATCTTTGTGTGCAGATTCAGAGTTAATTCCAATATTGTGCTGCTTAAGGTGATAATTGCTGATATGATATACTTTATTTTTTGCAGTATAAAGTGTGATTTGCTCATTCTGGATGACATATCACTTGCCAGTTTCACCCTCAGTTGTTACTCACCCTGTAGACAGCCTAACAAACCTAAGACACTGCCTCATCATTCAATTCATAGAAGGTTTATCCCTGCTACACCCATGCTCCACGTAAGTTCCGCCCAAATTTGTGTGTATATATTCTGCTTTGTTAAGATTGTGAAACAGTCACTATTTCTAACGATGCATCATATTATTATCTTTTTCATGTCAATATATGACACTGCATTACAGTTAATTCTTTATCAATGTTTTTTACTCAAATTTATGTAAGCATACTGTTCTGGTTGGTTCCAATGTCCACCATTTCCAGTTTTCTGTTTTGTGTACATTACAAATTAACTGTGCATATAGGGTCTTATTACCCCAGTCCATAATATACAGAACACTCTTAAAACACCAACAGCAGCTGTTCAATCGTTGATTGATACTATACAGAAGTGACAGGCACATAGAACAGTTACAAATACTGTCGCTTGTTCTTTGCACACACCTCAGTCTTTTCGCAAGCTATAAGTATTTAGCCACGTTTAGATGCACTGATTTTTCTCGTGTATCTTTCGATGCAGTACACTGTCTCGATTCTGACATTTTTCGAACAATCCTCCTAAGTACGGACGTTTTTGGTTACAAAGACTGGCAAAAGCACACCTTTCCAGCGTTTTCCTGTGTTAATCTTACGAATCAGGATAAAATTTAGTAAGAGTCAATATCTCCATGACAGTAACTATAGGAATGCAAGGAATAGCTACATACCTCTAGTTGCCTATGTCATTTACTAAAGCTATTTCGTTTCTTAAGTTCGATGTTGTAAATTTCCAGGTTTTTTTCGTGTACATCACAATAATCATGCTTAGGGGTATATGTAGGTCTGGTTGTGCAACAACTTCTAGTCGGCCACATTTTGATGCAGTGTTATTATGATTTTTTAAGCAGATCTAAATGTGTATGTATCTTCGTAAAACAGATTTTTACGTTGACTTTTAACATAGTAAACTATCGATTCCGACATTTTCAACTGGTGCACTATACAGTGTAAATATTTTTGTTCGACTTTGCACAGGATCTGACAAACGATTCATTCTGTTCAGAGCTACAAGCTTCTGTTTCGGTTTAAACTGACAGGCATTCGTTTGTTTGCTAAAACTACTGGTACTAATCGTAGTACTAGGTGTACAAAAACATTTATTCAGCCACTTTTAGGCGCATTGAAACAATGATTTTTAAGAAAATGTAGAAGTGAATGGAATTTTATAAAGCAGATATTTTTGTCTCTTAATGTGGTATACTGTACGGATTACATTTTCGACTGGTGCTCCAACATATGTCTAACTATAGCTCCAACATATGCCTATCTGTAATAATGGCTAGCAAAAATTCCACCTTCCTAGGAGTGTTCATTGTTACTGTGGACTTATAACCCCAGAAGGTTAGCTGCAGAACACTCTTAAAAAGCACACACAAATTACTATCCGTAGAAATGTGCGCTACTGGAATACAAAAACAGACTCCTGTGGAGTACTTCACCTTTCTACGGCATATAACCATGTAGAACTTTAAGTTAATAATTTTTTGTTGGAAACAAATTACCCTTGAAGGCTATTATTCCATCGGTTTTGAACTCTGCAAACTGTTGTTCTGTTGTTAGGTGTACAACATTGAAGCTAGTCCAGAAGTGCATGAAGCCTTTTAAGCAGATTTCTTTAGTGCATCTATTTATGCAATAGACATAGATCACAGGAAATAGGTGACTTTCTTAGGATTTTTGGCAGAGGAAAGAGAATATGAAAAAAAATACTAGAGAAATATCTTCATTAGTCTCTACATACACATTTACCCACAGAAAACTACTCTCTAGTTTGTCTTGGCTTAGTTTCAACAACGCCCAGCTAAACTTCTAACTTGTGTCTAAAATCCGCTTTGGAATCCCCGAATTCTTTCTCCATTCAGTAATTTGACAACCACAATGAAGGTACGTTTTCGAATCCCAATATGAACCCATTTCTTTCCTTTAAAGTATCCGTTTTATGGGTGTTACAAATGTTCCCTTTCTTTCTGCTAATCTAGCCAAGGTCACTCAGGTAATCTAACTTTACCTCTTATTCCTACATGATGCTGGTTTTCTGAACATTTCACATTTTCCTGGATGCACACTACCAACTATTCTGCTACATGTGCTTGGGAATTTCCTTACAGAACTTTATATTTACAGCTGTTGCAAACGAATAACCATTAATGGTTGTTATTCCGTTGCAAACAGTTGTTCTACAACTAGGGATTCTACTGCTAGGGACACAACATCCAGTCCATCACATTTAGACATAACATAACCATCCTTTTTAATCAGATTACAAGTGACTGTAGAGTTTTATTAACTTTCTCATATGATCTTTAACACAGCAAGTGTGTTCTAGTTTGTCGTCTTCAGCCAGCACTCCAACATATGGCCACATAACACTGCTGTTTACAGTAAATATTAATATCTAGTATTCTCCAATCACAGATTCTCCAATAACAGCTAGATTTATCCATGCACTGTGTTTAATGCATGTATATCTGCAGTAGGTTCTTCTTTTTCCAACTGCAGTTTACATCCTTCTATTATAGTAGTTGTTCTACCCATGTTATCCAGTTTTCCTTTGTAGATTTAGATCTCTTCCAGTTCCAGCATTCTTTCCCATTTGCATAACATATTAGCTGCTCCTAAAAGCATAATTTCTTTAATGGTGAATAGTTTAAGTCTTTTAAGTCTGTGTTTCATATTTATTCTTTTTCTCAACAGTTGATGAATAACATCACAAATAACAACTAGTCCCAATTTGACAGTATCTATATTTGATGGTATTGGGGCGAACAGTGTCCTGAATTGAGAGAAATGTGCTACTCCTTCTTTAAAATAGTACATCTGTATAACACTTTTACCGTCTTCCTTGTAGTCATGTTAACCCTTTAAGTCACAAGGATATAAGAAGTACCTAATTTTAAAATTTTTGACAAAAATGATCTTTATCATCATTGTAAGCAATGAATACAAGAAGAAATTGGGAAAAATTAACAATCATTGTTTGAAAGTTGTGGTTTCATCTTGGAATCACTCAGCCATACAGTTTTCATCTACCTGCCATTCCATGAAACATATTTGAAAGCGATTTCTCACTTTTCCTCGACACAGTCACACATCTGGACACTTCCAACTACTCATAATGCCTAAACAATTATATTCCTAAATAACAAGCAAAAATAGTCCTAAAATTTAATACATTTATATCAACAATACATACTGCTCCAGTGATTTCATTTCAAAACAGCCCATAACAGCACTATTGCAAACTATAATAACTTCATAGATCTTTACCTTCAGAGCAAATTATCTCTCCACCGTGACAACTAAAAAAACAGAAATGCCACATGTCACAGTCTCCTACAATCATGTAGCACAGTCTCTGCGCCGAGCGTTGCTTTAAACGCTGTAAGAGATTGCTACAATGCACTACATTCTTACAAGGTCTTCAATGTGCCACTAAACATCTCTGTCTTGCAATGCCGGCCGGTGTGGCCATGCAGTTCTAGGTGCTTCAGTCTGGAACCGCGTGACTGGTACGGTCACAGGTTCGAATCCTACCTCGGGCATGGATGTGTGTGATGTCCTTAGGTTAGTTTGGTTTAAGTAGTTCTAAGTTATAGGGGACTGATGACCACAGATGTTAAGTCCATTAGTGCTCAGAGCCATTTGAACCATTGTTTTGTCTTGCAATAGCGTCGGTGGTTTCATGCAAAAGGCACTGATACTTTTAAAAAAGTTAATAAAATGGCTGTTTCAGGCAGTAACCACTGGTGCTCAAAGGGTTTACAGATAGACAGTTAAAACTATATGCAGACAGAACACAGTTTACAAGATTTTCTTGGTTTTGGAAGCCTGGAAGACTTACTTGTATGCCACTCTGTTTTTATACTTTCTTCTTTCCCCAGTAGGCAAACTGCAGAATGTTGTTAACACCACACGACAGCTGTTCTGCAAGTTATTTTTTAACTGACACCACATGGATGTAGTTGGGAAAGAGCAGAGTAGAGACACTGTAAATACTGTTCGCTGACATCTAATACACTAAAGCAGTCTTACATGGAGTCAAGATACAGGATCCATCATGTTCTATTCGCTTACTAAACAGCTAGTTCCATCTGTAGGAATAAAGAGAGAAAAAAATATCGTGACAGATGCTACACCCTACTTACTGCAAGTTGTTTTATTACTAGAACTATTTGTAAAATATCCTTCATTTCGATTCAAAATGCTGTGGTAGTCCCTCCTAACATGTATAAGCTAGAAGTAAGGCTTTGGAAGTACTTAAATGAGGCTACGAGGGCAAGGCAGCACAAGACGACTGCATGCATATGTTGGTACTGTGCCTGCCTGCTTTGTGTAATAGCATATAGGTATTCAGCAGTGTTGCTTCCACATAACAACATGTGCACAAGTTAAAAATTAAGCTGGATGTTATTAAAATTATAGCAAGCAAAAAAAGAAACAGTTATTCTCTGTGTGTAAATGTATGTGTAGATTTGAATAAAGTTTTTTAACAAGAATATTTTCTTTGTATTCTGTAGCCTGGCCAATATCGTAATAAAGTCTACTGTTTACGATGGTCTACTTTTGTGGGAAGTGGATAGTTAGGTAATTCTGAAAGCAGTCAAAACAAAGTAGTTTCAAATAGAGTAACTCTCATTTTGTACCTGTATGATGAGTAGCCTGATTACACTTGTCTGCAATTTGTGGTTGCATGTATACTCATTCATATGACCCTCAACAAATAAATGCATTCAAATCTGGTTTTTGATCATCTGGGTTAACCATTCACTGGGAGAAACTGGTAGTGGTTCATTCCATGTTGTTCCATTGCCACCTTTAAATTCCGTGTTCTAAAATTCGCCACCACAGTTGGTTTGAAGGTTGTTAGGACACCGATTCATTCTAGCCCACAGCAATTGTACAAACATCTCCACAAACTCTTTCCCTGTCTTTACCTTTACAGGTAGGTCTCATGCAAATTCGAAATGCATGTCTATGACCATTAAATAAACTTGCAACCTTTATTGTCATCAATGTTCTTGCACATCTATGAGATCAGCCTGACATAAATCATCCAGTCCTTGTATTATCACATGCCTGAGCAGGAATGTTTTACACACTGGCCTGAGGAGCCGTTGAACAATCGTCTCCATAATTACTCAATGATATATCTCTTTAAGAGCGCTCTGAAATGACTGATACGATTTCATTCATGTGACCTGTATAGCCCATGGCTGGTCGTGCCTTAAGCAGTCGGAATCATTCTATGATTTCGTTATTGTCATCAAAATATGTAAACTCCTGAGGTAGATTGTTCAGTCTTTCATGTTGTATGTCAACGCCTTTGCCTGTGCTATGTGGAGCTGCTAACACTAGTTTCATTATATTTTTGTAGTGCAAGTCTTTCAGGCTTTCATTTAGCCTTTTGAGGTGTTGCTTTTCCCACATGCATTGGTCGTATGTAATATTCCACCACAAGCTTTCATCTCTTTTGGGAAACACTTTTTGACTTTCGATGTTTTTACAGTATTAGGTCCAATAAACATGGTATTCTTTCAAATTCATTATTCCCAACTTGTCTGCATTCTCAGTAAAGTTTGTTGGGTTGTTACCTAACCTATGTGCTTTCTTCCTGTGGACACTGTATTTTCTGTCTACATCAGTAACACTGTGACCCCATCTCCTCCTCCCTCAATTTCTTCTTTTCTGCTTACATCCATAGTGTATGACAATGTTTTAAGACTTTCAGTTACTGCTTTAAATGTTTCTGAGGGAGACAGATCTCATTGCAACTGCTGTAATTTTAATAATAGTAATTTCCATCAAATAGCCTTCTGTGCTCTAATAACTTTCCACTTTGTGGACGGTATGTTTCGGTATCCCAAACTGTGTTTGACGTAGCATACAACTAATATTTCCTTTCAAATAAGATCATACTTCTGTGCCAATATCTGGCAATGTTGATACATGAATTTTCACCTCCATTGATGGACAGCATGAATCATAGAGTTGAACTAAGGTTTCTTGTAATGGGTGTAGAGTTTGGCGAGCTAATTCCAACAGATTACTCCCAATGTCTCATAGAACTGATGGAATAAATCTGCCGCCTTAACCGACACTCTATATCATACTGCAATGCATAGCTGGTACACTCATACACTGAATTCTTAAACCTAGCTCCAGTAGATGTATGCACTCCTTGCTGCTATATATCCTAACTGTTCCAGGAAAGATGATCCATTATCATCGATAGAGACTAACGTTTCTGTGGAAATCTGCACTGAAATATCCCATCGTCAATACTGGTCATCTATGGATAATATTACTTTTATATCACTAAATTGAGGGTTTCCAAATACTACCATCAGGTGAAACTCCAGATTTGAAATCATACAGACACTGACATGCTTACAGCCAATATATGTATGACTCATCAGTAGTTCTCTCACAAACAGGTGAACTGTTTATCGATCACTCTAAATATATGGTATTCACAGCTATGGTGACCTCTACTGTTGATCATCACCATCAATATGAATAACGTTGTTATTATCTTTGATACTAAACTCAGAATGATATTGCTCGTTGTCAACTCATAACACTTTGAATGCAGTTGGAGTTAATTACCCTTGTCTAAGCAAGAGAAGTTAAAAAATTTAGGAAAGTATTTTAGGCAGTTTGTGTGTGTGGTGAGGTGGCATGCTGAAGTCGTAGCTGCATTGACGATGTACAGTGAGTACTGAATATGACACTGAATGGTTGATTAGCGACTCATAGTAAGGGGCAATGCATTCACAAAAAGTATTTTACTTGCATTAGATATTTATATGCACTGTTATTAGCTTTACACCATCGCAAGCATGGCTTTGTGTGTGTACCAATGCACATTACGTTAACACTTTCATTAGGAAGAATTTTTATAAAGCGCTAGTGTGAGTGCTGTTATTGATTGACTCAGATGGAAATAAAAACATTTTTAATGTGTATGTATTGATGCAGTAATAATTGTTTAAAATATTCACCCTAACTGCTATACACACTTGTGCACTGCTGCTGTTGCTGGTGCTGTGAACACCTCTATTTCCTGGTCTAGTAATAGTTCTGTTAGTACTGCAATAACAACAAAATACCCTGTGTATAACGTCATACAAATGTAATAATAATAGTAACAATAATAATTATTATTATTGTTACAGAGGGATGAATACTTACTGGCTTTGTCAATGCTTCTCCCATCATGGGACACTGAATAGACATTTTAAGAAGAATAGATAGTTCCAGATATTTTGGAGGATCCAATCAGATAATGCATCTTCTGGCCATTCTGTTGCATTGCCATCGTTTGCTTAAAAATATTCCTGCTATTTGCAGTTGTATGCTCCTGCACTATCATGTTCTTACACTCTTTATACAGAAAGCTATTACAACAATTAGCCTTAAATTATTCTGTGTTTGATGCAAGCGCATTATCAGTTAAATACATGGGACATAGGTGTATGTACAGACAGTAAAGACATTACAGCACCCATATCAGCACTATGACTTTTCCAAATATCATGTTTGTTAAGTTATTCTCATTACAGTACAGTCAGAGGCTTCACCAGCTCACAGCTTACATACAACAGCAGTGAGACAACTGTACAGCATGCAAATCAAAATTTCTTATAGGGTAGGGGGAACTGAAGTTGCGTGGAGAACGGTGACAGGGCCAATTAATGGCACATGGCTGGAGGCATGCAGGGAATGGGTGTGCAGGGGGTGGAGGGGGGCGTCAGTGATGGGGGATTTGGGAGGTGGGAAATGTGGGGTTACCTTCGTAGGGCTGTGACTATGACGTTTATGATAAGAAAGTGCTGATGCAGATAAAGTGATGATGCTGACATCAGGGCATTCTCCACTAGAAGCTGCAGTGACCCACTATTAATGCAGGCGCACAATGAGGCCCCTTCCATTCTCTGTCAGGTGATGAGCTTCGCTTGAGTATACTGCATCTTGTTGTCTTCTCAAAGTATCTGGCGCTGTTCATGTACCGTATGACCATACCAGGCTTCGTTACAACTCTAAACATGATCAGTACTAATGCACTCTGATGTACAATTTACATGTCACAGAGAATTGTAGCTCTAATTGTTTACGTTCTCGCCAGTGGTATGTTTGTGTACTAAGGTTTGTTGACGTCTCATCAAGTCTTCTGGATATTTCACTTCCAGTGCCAAGTAGTGTACTTTTATCTTTCTATTAATACAACTTTGATGTTTTTGCCGGAACATTATCATTTTGTACATCTCAAAACATCTACTGATGATATCAGATTAAAACACTGTAACACAATAGTCAGTCAGTCCTCTTCGCAGCAGGGTGCCTATCCCTAATCACGAAGATCCCAGTACGAATCTTCGAATTACAAGAAAGGTAATTCCAGCGAAAAATAGTCAGACCAATGTCCTACCAGCTGGTAGACGGTGGTAAAAACCTAATCATGAGTTCTACCAACACCAACTAAACCTCACCAATGCCATCAGAAGAAAACTGATATCCTATGGTCACCTGTACGTAATGCCCCTCCACAGGGTGACTTCAAAGATGTTGAAAGTAGCGAAAAACGGAAAAGCCACTTTCATCCGGTCGATCACGCAAACAGAGAAAGACCTTGCAGAACTTCGTAACAAGCAAGACATCATAACTTGCGGGGATGACAATAATTTAGCTATTGAAACCAAACCCTTCGTAACATCCCACACACGTGTTAACAACAATGAGCCCAGGAACTGGAAAATTAGGTAGCAGTGGGCTAACAGAAAACTCAGAGTGCTAACAAGAAAAGACCTACTAATCTTCGCCAGAACACCAAAAGTGGAAGACGACAGAAACACTACACAAGCACAGTTGTGTTGGTCCACAGGCGTCTGATACGAGTTAAAAAACTGATGACTTTTACTGGTAAATATTTCCCTGAATTAGTTGGAAATTATTATTAAATGTTGTTTGTTCCATAATTTTCTTCATACCTCCATCTTATATATATATATATATATATATATATATATATATATATATATATATATATATATATATATATACACTCCTGGAAATGGAAAAAAGAACACAGTGACATCGGTGTGTCAGACCCACCATACTTGCTCCGGACACTGCGAGAGGGCTGTACAAGCAATGATCACACGCACGGCACAGCGGACACACCAGGAACCGCGGTGTTGGCCGTCGAATGGCGCTAGCTGCGCAGCATTTGTGCACCGCCGCCGTCAGTGTCAGCCAGTTTGCCGTGGCATACGGAGCTCCATCGCAGTCTTTAACACTGGTAGCATGCCGCGACAGCGTGGACGTGAACCGTATGTGCAGTTGACGGACTTTAAGCGAGGGCGTATAGTGGGCATGCGGGAGGCCGGGTGGACGTACCGCCGAATTGCTCAACACGTGGGGCGTGAGGTCTCCACAGTACATCGATGTTGTCGCCAGTGGTCGGCGGAAGGTGCACGTGCCCGTCGACCTGGGACCGTACTGCAGCGACGCACGGATGCACGCCAAGACCGTAGGATCCTACGCAGTGCCGTAGGGGACCGCACCGCCACTTCCCAGCAAATTAGGGACACTGTTGCTCCTGGGGTATCGGCGAGGACCATTCGCAACCGTCTCCATGAAGCTGGGCTACGGTCCCGCACACCGTTAGGCCGTCTTCCGCTCACGCCCCAACATCGTGCAGCCCGCCTCCAGTGGTGTCACGACAGGCGTGAATGGAGGGACGAACGGAGACGTGTCGTCTTCAGCGATGAGAGTCGCTTCTACCTTGGTGCCAATGATGGTCGTATGCGTGTTTGGCGCCGTGCAGGTGAGCGCCACAATCAGGACTGCATACGACCGAGGCACACAGGGCCAACACCCGGTATCATGGTGTGGGGAGCGATCTCCTACACTGGCCGTACACCACTGGTGATCGTCGAGGGGACACTGAATAGTGCACGGTACATCCAAACCGTCATCGAACCCATCGTTCTACCATTCCTAGACCGGCAAGGGAACTTGCTGTTCCAACAGGACAATGCACGTCCGCATGTATCCCGTGCCACCCAACGTGCTCTAGAAGGTGTAAGTCAACTACCCTGGCCAGCAAGATCTCCGGATCTGTCCCCCATTGAGCATGTTTGGGACTGGATGAAGCGTCGTCTCACGCGGTCTGCACGTCCAGCACGAACGCTGGTCCAACTGAGGCGCCAGGTGGAAATGGCATGGCAAGCCGTTCCACAGGACTACATCCAGCATCTCTACGATCGTCTCCATGGGAGAATAGCAGCCTGCATTGCTGCGAAAGGTGGATATACACTGTACTAGTGCCGACATTGTGCATGCTCTGTTGCCTGTGTCTATGTGCCTGTGGTTCTGTCAGTGTGATCATGTGATGTATCTGACCCCAGGAATGTGTCAATAAAGTTTCCCCTTCCTGGGACAATGAACTCACGGTGTTCTTATTTCAATTTCCAGGAGTGTATATGGTGCTTCAGTAGAAATGTTTGCGTCTTTAAATTACAAACAGACAGACGACGGGAAAATTTACTGAGGTTGGTCAATATATACACTTTTTGCGGAGCGATTTACATAGTGTACTGAGTTATTTCCCAAAGAGCTACAGCAAAGACATACAATTTCTGTCAATTTAAATCACATTCCTATCGCGTTTAGTTTTGGAGCAACAACTTTTCAAAGGTTCCTATCACGTTTACAACTGTTGAAAGGTGCTGCGCACAAGTTGTAACGTCGGCGATGACAAGAAGCGACAACCTTCCTCGATGGGCTGTAGAATGACGACATTCGCCGTAGGCAGCCGTATACGCAAAAGGTCGAACCACACAAAGCAACAGCGTTCAGTGTGCCGTGGTTACTGACGTGGGATGAAGATGACATACACATACAACGAGTAAGTCGACATGTTGCTCATGTCGCTCTGACGCTCAGCAAATGCCGAAATGATGCCACTGAAGCAGCCATGACGTATGCCGTGAGATGTCCTAGGAGAAGAGCTCCGATAGCCGTTAACGTTCTTACGTGCTGAACAACGTCTTCGGGAAACAGGCAGCTTGGAAACGCGCAGCAGTGAGACCTGCAAGTAGTGATGAGACGGAGGTGCTTGTTTTAGCTGCAATACACCACGATCCCCATACCAGCTTACGAGACATTGCTACTGTCGCTGATGTCACCCTTACGTCTGTGTGACTTATAATACAGGGCCACATGTTTCGCCCATACCGCTTGTCACTGACGCAGGAGATGCATTGGAACGATTTCAATCGGAGAGTTACTTTCTGGAAACGGGTCATGTTTAATCTCACTCTGGACTCCTTACAATGTATTACGTTCTCTGATGAGTCCACGTTCACAAATTAAGATGTAGTGAACCGTCGCTTCTGGGCCGCAGACAACCACCTGTGGGTACGACCTGTCAAACATCATCGTCGGTTGGTTATAAATGTATGATGACGAATCCTTGGGAATGAAATCATCGGTCCACACTACTTTACAGGTACACTGTAAGGTGAGATGTGCCAGGCTTTTGTAGGCGACAGTTTGGGTGCTCGTCTTGACATCACAGTCCATATATGGAAGCAGAGCAATTGCCACCCAGCCCATTCTGCACATGCTGTTGCGGAAGAACTGGAAAACAGATTTCCTGGGAAATGGTAGGAGCACCGTAGTTCTCATGAATGGCCTGCACGGTCGACCGATTTAACACCAGGAGATTTATTGTTTGTCACTTCCAATCACCCGGAAAACATTTATAACAAACACACAGTTTTGAATCAGTGTACTCACAGATCGATTAATGTGTCACAGACGTAGCGTATTGTACACTATTATAAGCATACAATAAAAGTTGAAATTGTAAAAAAAACTAATCTAGAACGAAACATGTGGATGGCATCAAATGCACCAGCAGAATGCGGTGAAATATAGGAAAGGAGCAAAGGAAGTCTTTAAGACATCATTTATGAGAAAAATTAAAGAATATAACTCCGCCATCGGTTCATCAACAGAAGTATAGCCAGTGACTGAGTAACTGCATATATCTGTCAAACAAAATGTTTACTCTTGTTATATAGCGACATTTCATCACTTACTGTACATTCACAGTGTAAACAGTTGTTGTAATATTGTGATATATGTCTCGCCAGGTGACACATAAACATAAACAAATCAACGGAAAAAAGTACAAACGTAACGATATATTAAGAAAAAGTGACGTAAGTTTTTTGCTATAGCAAACAAAAGACATTTTGAAAAGAAAAAATAATTAGTTTATGATTTAGCACCATGGACCTAACATCGTCATACGTAAAATGTTCGATACTAGCAGCTAATACGGCAAACGATGCATCAAGTGTAGAATGTATAACAGCCTAAATTAGAAGGTTAACAATTTTTAAAATACGAGAAAATATAATTTGCTGCAGCAATGATACACTGAAGAGCCAAAGAAACTGGTACACCTGCCTAATATCGTGTAGGGACCCCGCGAGCACGCAGAAGTGCCGCAACACGACGTGGAATGGACTCGACTGAAGTAGTGCTAGAGGGAATTAACATCATGAATTCTGCAGGGCTGTCCAGAAATCCGTAAGAGTGTGAGGGAGTGGAGGTCTCTTCTGAACCGCAAGTTGCAAGGCATCCCAGACATGCTCGATAATGTACATGTCTGGGGGTTTGGTGGCCACCGGAAGTGTTTGAACTCAGACGCCGGCCGGAGTGGCCGAGCGGTTAAAAGCGCTACATCTGGAACCGCACGACCGCTACGGTCGCAGGTTCGAATCCTGCCTCGGTCATGGATGTGTGTGATGTCCTTAGGTTAGTTAGGTTTAAGTAGTTCTAAGTTCTAGGGGACTTATGACCACAGCAGTTGAGTCCCATAGTGCTCAGAGCCATTTGAACCATTTTTTGAACTCAGACAAGTGCCCCGGAACTACTCAGTAGCAATTCTTGACGGGTTGGGTGTGGCAATGTCCTGCTCGAATTGGCCAAGTCCGTCGAGCTGCACAATGGATAGGAATGGATGTAGCTGATCAGACAGGATCCTTACGTATGTGCCACTTGTCAGAGTCGTATCTAGACGTATCAGGGTTCCCATATCACACCAACCGCATATGCCCAACACCATTACAGAGCCTCCACGAGCTTGAAGAGTACCCTGCCGGCATGCAGGGTCAATGGATTCATGACGTTGTCTTCATAGCCATACACGTCCATCCGTTCGATACGATTTGAAACGAGACTCGTCCGACCAGGCATCATGTTTCGAGTCATTAACAGTCCTACATCTACATCTACATCTACACTCCGCAAGCCACCCAACGGTGTGTGGCGGAGGGCACTTTGCGTGCCACTGTCATTACCTCCCTTTCCTGTTCCACTCGCGAATGATTGGCGGGAAGAACGACTGCCGGAAAGCCTCCGAGCGCGCTCGAATCTCTCTAATTTTACATTCGTGATCTCCTCGGGAAGTATAAGTAGGGGGAAGCAATATATTCGATTCCTCATCCAGAAACGCACCCTCTCGAAACTTGAACAGCAAGCTACACCGCGATGCAGAGCGCCTCTCTTGCAGAGTCTGCCACTTCAGTTTGCTAAACGCCTCCGTAACGCTATCACGCTTACCAAATAACCCTGTGACGAAACGCGCCGCTCTTCTTGGGATCTTCTCTATCTCGTCTGTCAACCCGATGTGGTACGGATCCCACACTGATAAGCAATACTCAAATTTAGGCCGAACAAGTGTTTTGTAAGCCACCTCCTTTGTTGATGGACTACATTTTCTATGGACTCTCCCAATGAATCTCAACCTGGCACCCGCCTTACCAACAATTAATTTTATATGATCAATCCACTTCAAATCGTTCCGTACGCATACTCACAGATATTTTACAGAAGTAACTGCTACCAGTGTTTGTTACGCTATCATATAATCATACAATAAAGAATCCTTCTTTGTATGTATTCGCAATACATTACATTTGTCTATGTTAAGGGTCAGTTGCCACTCCCTGCACCAAGTGCCTATCCGCTGCAGAGATTCCTGCATTTCGCTGCAATTTTCTAATGCTGCAACTCCTCTGTATACTACAGCATCATCCGCGAAAAGCCGCATAGAACTTCCGTCACTATCTACTAGGTCACTTATATATATTGTGAAAAGAAATGGCCCCATAACACTACCCTGTGGTACGCCAGAGGTTACTTTAACGTTTGTAGACGTCTCTCCATTAAGAACAACATGCTGTGTTCTGTTTGATAAAAACTCTTCAATCCAGCCACAAAGCTGGTATGATATTCTGTTGGCTCTTATTTTGTTTATCAGGCGACAGTGCGGAACTGTATGGAACGCCTTCCGGAAGTCAAGGAAAATGGCATCTACCTGGGAACCTGTATCTAATATTTTTTGGGTCTAATGAACAAATAAAGCGAGTTGGGTCTCACACGATCGCTGTTTCCTGAATCCAAGTTGATTCCTACAGAGTACATTCTGGGTTTCCAGAAATGACATGATACGCGAGCAAAAAACACGTTCTAAAATTCTACAACATCGAATCTCCGATATCGTTGCGATCGCTAAAAGATCTTGCAAGAACGGGACCGACGACGACTGTAGAGAATCGTTCAAAGTGACAAGTGCAGCCCTTCCGCAAACTGCTGCAGATTTCAGCGCTGGGCCGTCAGTAAGTGTCAGCGTGGGAATCATTCAGAGATATAGAGATATAGGCCTATAGTTTTGCGCATCTGCTCGACGACCTTTCTTGAAAACTGGGACTACCTGTGCTCTTTTCCAATCATTTGGAATCTTCCGTTCCTCTAGAGACTTGCGGTACACGGCTGTTAGAAGGGGGGAATGTTCTTTCGCGTACTCTGTGTAGAATCGAATTGGTATCCCGTCGGTGTTGACGGGCCCAGGCGAGACGTAAAGTCCTGTAGTCACCAAGGATGCACGAGTGGGCCTTCAGCTCCGAAAGCCCATATCGATGATGTTTCGCTGAATGATTCCCACGCTGACACTTACTGACAGCCCAGCGCTGAAATCTGCAGCAATTTGCGGAAGGGTTGCACTTGTCACTTTGAACGATTATCTACAGTCGTCGTTGGTCCCGTTCTTGCAAGATCTTTTAGCGATCGCAACGATATCGGAGATTCGATGTTTTATCAGATTCCTGATATTCACGGTACACACGTGAAATGGCCGTACGGGAAAATCCCCACTTCATCGCTACCTCAGAGATGCTGTGTCCCATTGCCCGTGCGCTGACCGTAACACCACATTCAAACTCACAACTTGATAACCTGTCTCTGTAGCAGCAGTAACCAATCTAAGAACTGCGCCCGACATTTATTGTCTTATACAGGCGTTGCCGACAGCAGTGCCGTATTCTGCCTGTTTACATATCTCTGTATTTGATTACGCATGCCTATACCAGTTCTTTAGCGCTTCAGTGTATTTGCAATGTATAATACAAGACGGTAAAATGAATAACATATAAAAAAAACGATGGTCAATTTACTCTCGTACTGTGGTCCGAAAACAAATTTTTGGGTCATCTTCTGACTGGTTTGATGCGGTCAACTACGAATTACTCTCCTGTGCCTTTATTTTTCTTCTCAGAATAGCAGTTGCAACCTACGTCCTCAATTTCTTGCTGTATGTATCCTAATCTCTGTCTTCCTATACATTTTTACCCTCTGAAGCTCCCTACAGAACCTAGGAAGTTTCTCCTTCTTGTCATTCTACTTGGAATTGTTTTCCACGTTTTCCTTTTCTCGTCTATTCTGCAGGGAACTCCTCAGTCCTTACCCTATCGGTTCACCTAATTTTCAACATTCTTCTATAGTATCACAACTCAAACGCTTCTGTTCTCTACTGGTTTTCCCAGAGTCCACGATTCCACGATTCATTATTATACAATGCTTTGCTCCAAACGTACATTCTTAGCATTTTCTTTCTCAAATTAAAACCGATGTCTGATACTAGCTGATTTCTCTTGGCCAGGAAAGCCCTTTTTGCCAGTGCTAGTCTGTTTTTTACGTCCTCCTTGCTCAGCCCGTAGTGGGTTAATTTGCTCCCTAGGTAGCAGAGTTCCTTAACTTCATCTACTTCCTGATCACCAGTTACGATGTTAAGTTTATCGCTGTTCTCATTGCTGCTACTTCTCATTACTTTCGTCTTTCTTCAGTTTACGTCTTATCTATATTACTCATTACACTGTTAATTCCAGTCAACAGATCATGTAATTCTTCTTAATTTTCACTGAGGATAGCAAAGTCGTCAGCGAGTCTTGGCATTGATATCCTTTACACCTGAATTTTAATCCCATTTTTGAATCTTTCTTTTATGTCCGTTATTGCTTCCTCGACGCATAGATTTTTCGCAGAGGTAAAAGACTACATCCCATTTTAATCTGTGCCATTCGTTCCTGGTGCTCCCCTTTTCTTGGTCCCTCTTGCTTCCTGTACACATTGTATATTACCCGTCTTTTCATATAGCTTCCCCTACGTTTCTTAGGATTTGGAACCTCTTTTAAATTGTCGAAAATTTTTTCCAGGTCGACAGATCCTAGAAACGTGTCTTGATTTTTCTTCAGTCTTGGTTCCCTGATCAATCGCAAAGTCAGAACTGCCTCTCCGATGGCTTTACCTTCGCTAAAGCCAAACTGATCGTCTTCTAACAGACCCTGAGCTGAAGAAATTTTTCTGTCACCCATAGTTCCGTTGCAGTTACCTTCCCTGTACTATTTCTCTCCTTTTCTGTGATTGCCGTTTTTTATTCATGCCCATTCTTCTTCAACTGAACTCCCTACTGAGATATTCATTATCGCAATATATATAGTTTCAGAGAATTTATGCATATATCTTCATTGCATAGTACTTTGTAGCCTCCCTACTACGAAGTTCTGCCATTCGCAGTCCCGAACCGTAGGATCCTATCCTTTCGATGGTTATTCAATCTTTTTTTAGTGATAACCTCCCACTTTCTTGTCCCCACCTGGAGATCAGAGTGGGGGACTATTTCGGAATATTTTTCCAACGGAGAGATCATCATGACACTTTTTCACTTACTGGCCTGTAGATAAGCGTTATGGATCTTTTGATGACGTGGTTTCCACTGACTTCTGCTACCTCACATCGTTGATCACTGCTGAGTCTTCCCGTTTTAGCTTTTACAGGCAGTTTCCCACACCAATTGTAAGAGAGGCCCTGGACCTCTATCCGCTTCTCCGCCCTCTTTGACAAGGCCGTTGTTAAACTCAGAGTGACGTCTTATGCTTGAAGTCGTCCGCCGTTACTGATGACTTTTCGTCAAAATTTGTGCAGTGGAGGGGTCCGAATCCGAGACCGAGGACTTTTGACTGCTAATTTAAGAAGCTACCCCTACAACACTAGCAACTAGAAAAGGGGAAGGGAAGGGGGCGGTGCTACAACGATTATAAAACATAGTAAACTAAAAGCGTAAGATTGTCAATGAAACAAAAATATTTGAAAGAGCAAACAAAAATTGTTTGCTACAACAAACATGAATCTCATAGTTTCATTTTCGAATAACGCTATATTACAAATAAAATGTTGAAAATTGACGCTTTGAGTTAATATTACTTGTATATTGCTGTTTCAGGTGGAAAAAGGATATCTATTAAAACACTTTCAAGTTGCTGTGGCTTAATAATAACGGGTAAAAACGAAAATACGAGATCTATAGAGAACAGTGATATCGTCTCTCGTGCCGATGGTAGTGAACTTGCTGACCTAGCAGCTTATAATGTAAGATCTTAAAGCAGCAAGATATAATTGCAAGCTGATGGTGAGGATTTTATTTCACAAGCTAGCCATGTTGTGCATCCGTTCGTGGAATCGTATAGAAAGGCAGAAGCAATGAAGAAAACAAATTTCGACTACATATCATCAATACAGGATGCCTTTCCGTCCTAACTGAACGCCATTCCTGATGCTATAAAAATTTAAGAACGAAATGGATTCAATACGGTTGGAACAATCCAACCTCAATGAATCTGTTTGACAGCTAACGAAGAAACTATATGGTTTAGCTTTTGAACTACAAATAAAACTAAAAGAACAGTTTGATATACAGTGCCGAAATTTTGCTCATGAATTTACGAAATAGATATCGGGGAAAGATATACAGATTAACGGAAAGCTGGTTCAAATGGTTCAAATAGCTCTGAGCACTATGGGACTTAACATCTGAGGTCATCAGTCCCCTAGAACTTAGAACTACTTATACCTAACTAACCCAAGAACATCACAAACATCCAAGCCCGAGGCAGGATTCGAACCCGCGACCGTAGCAGTCGCGTGGTTCCGGACTGAAGCGCCTAGAACCGCTCGGCCACAAAGGCCAGCTCGGAAAGCTGGATTCCGAGTTAAAATTGCTGTACAACAGTCTACTAGTGGAGTATGATCGGAACGAGACGCTTCATTGTAACTAACTCAATCCGAGTTGTGTCAGATTTAAACCACACTTAGTAGGGACCTGCTTGAGTTGCGTAATCATGTTACTGCACAAATTAATTATATAAGGAGTGAGTTCTCTCCTGTTCAATAAATCGTGCATGATGCTCTACAGATTTTTACTAGAACAGGTGATACTTATATACCATTACAAGTCAGTTTGATAGAGTATATGGAGATGACGCAGATCACTGTAGTCCGTCACTTAACCGTGGGTCACATGGGAGGGGGGCAACTCCTATTTTCTCATCTGTACATTTAGAGGCAAGTTTGTTACAACATAGGCAGTATCGATTCCTTTCACCCAATGAAAAGAGCACGCATCCAGACTTTTCATAAAATCACTTAAAGTAACCCTACCTTAATATATGGTCTGATTTACTAAAAATACTATTCTCTACAGAGTTTACACACGGCGAAGCAGCGCTATGGGCAACAGAAGCTGCCGTCTGCTTTCAGACATATGGACAATTTGCAAAAACCTTTCATACAAAGGCATTCGTGCATGTGTGTACAGGAAAGGCTTAGTAAGGAAGTTATGACCCTTGCATAGCCAACAAAGTAGCTTGCATAAGTAAATAGAAAAGTGTATGAATGAGACACGATACTCGGATGAACCAATATTGGACCAAGATGTGTTACAGATTCTTAAAGATAAATTACCACTAAGAGCCAGAGAACAGATAACCGTACCGTAGGTGCAACCACAACGGAGGGGTATCTGTTGAGAAGTCAGACAAACGTGTGATTCCGGAAGAGTTGCAGCAGCCTTTTCAGTAGTTGCAGGGGCAACAGTCTGGATGATTGACCGATCTGGCCTTGTAACATTAACGAAACGGCCTTGCTGTGCTGGTACTGCGAACGGCTGAAAGCAAGAGGAAACTACAGCCGTCATTTTTCCCGAGGGCATGCAGCTTTACTGTATGGTTCAATGATGATGGCGTCCTCTTGGGTAAAATATTCCGGAGGTAAAATAGTCCCCCATTCGGATCTCCGGGCGGGGACTACTCAGGAGGATGTTGTTATCAGGAGAAAGAAAATCCAGGTGGAGGTTCGAGTCCTCCCTCGGGCATGGGTGTGTGTGTTTGTCCTTAGGATAATTTAGGTTAAGTAGTGTGTACGCTTACGGACTGATGACCTTAGCAGTTAAGTCGCATAAGATTTCACACACAATTGAACATTGTTTGAGAAAGAAAACTGGCGTTCTACGGATCGTAGCGTGGAATGTCAGATCCCTTAATCGGGCAGGTATGTTAGAAAATTTAAAAAGGGAAATGGATAGGTTAAAGTTAGATATAGTGGGAATTAGTGAAGTTCGGTGGCAGGAGGAAAAAGACTTATGGTCAGGTGACTACAGGGTTATAAATACAAAATCAAATAGGAGTAATGCAGGAGTAGGTTTAATAATGAATAGAAAAATAGGAATGCGAGTAAGCTACTACAAACAGCATAGTGAATGCATGATTGTGACCAAGATAGATACGAAGCCCACGCCTATCAAAGTAGTACAATTTTATATGCCAACTAGCTCCGCAAATGACGAAGAGATTGATGAAATGTATGATGAGATAAAAGAAATTATTCAGATAGTAAAGGGAGACGAAAACTTAACAGTCATGGGTGACTGGAACTCGACAGTAGGAAAAGGAAGAGAAGGAAATGTAGTAGGAGAATATGGAATGGGAGTAAGGAATGAAAGAGGAAGCTGCCTGGAAGAATTTTGCACAGAACATAACATAACATAACATATGTGGACTCTGACCACAATCTATTGGTTATGAACTGTAGATTAAAACTGAAGAAACTGCAAAAAGTGGGAATTTGAGAAGACGGGACCTGGATAAACTGAAAGAAGCAGAGGTTGTAGAGAGCTTCAGGGAGAGCATTAGGGAACGATTGACAAAAGTGGGGGAAAGAAATACAGTAGAAGAAGAATGGGTAACTTTCAAAGACGAAATAGTGAAGGTACCAGAGGATCAAATAGGCAAAAAGACGAGGGCTAATAGAAATCTTTGGGTAACAGAAGAGATATTGAATTTAACTGAAGAAAGGAGAAAATATAAAAATGCAGTAAATGAAGCAGGCAAAAAGGAATACAAACGTCTCTAAAATGAGATCGACAGGAAGTGCAAAATGGCTTAGCAGGGATGGCTAGAGGACAAATGGAAGGATGTAGAGGTGCATATCACTAGGGGTAAGATAGATACTGCCTACAGAACAATTAAAGAGACCTTTGGAGAAAAGAGAACCACTTGCATCAATATTAAGAGCTCAGATGGAAACGCAGTTCGAAGATGGGAAAGCAGAAAGGTGGAAGGAGTATATAGAGGGTCTATACAAGGGCGATGTTCTTGAGGATAGTATTATAGAAATGAAAGAAAATGTAGATCAAGATGAAATAGGAGATATGTTACTGCGTGAAGAGTTTGACAGAGCACTGAAAGACGTAGGTCGAAACAAGGCCCCGGGAGTAGACAACATTCCATTAGAACTACTGACAGCCTTGGGAGAGCCAGGCCTAACAAAACTCTACCATCTAATGAGCAAGATGTATGAGACAGGCGAAATACCCTCAGACTTCAAGAAGAACATAATAATCCCAATCCCAAAGAAAGCAGGGGTTGACAGATGTGAAAATTACTGAACTATCAGTTTAATAAGCCACGGCTGCAAAATACTAACACGAATTCTTTACAGACGAATGGAAAAACTGATAGAAGCTGACCTCGGGGAAGATCAGTTTGGATTCCGCAGAAATATCAGAACACGTGAGGCAATACTGACCCTACGACTTATCTTAGAAGAAAGATTAAGCAAAGGCAAACCTACGTTTCTAGCATTTGTAGACTTAGAGAAAGCTTTTGGCAATGTTAACTGGAATACTCTCTTTCAAATTCTGAAGGTGGCAAGGGTAAAATACAGGGAGTGAAAGGCTATACAATTTGTACAGACACCAGATGGCAGTTATAAGAGTCGGGGGGCATGAAAGGGAAGCAGTGGCTGGCAAGAGAGTGAGACAGGGTTGCAGCCTATCTTCGATGTTATTTAATCTGTATATTGAGCAAGCAGTAAAGGAAACAAAAAAATTCGGATTAGGAATTAATATCCATGGAGAAGAAATAAAAACTTTGAGGTTCGCTGATGACATTTTAATTCTGTCAGAGACACCAAAGGACCTGGAAGAGCAGTTGAACAGAATGGACAGTGTCTTGGAAGGAGGATATAAGATGAACATCAACAAAAGCAAAACGAGGATAATGGAATGTAATCGAATTAAATCGGGTGATGCTTCGGGAATTCGGAAATGAGACGCTTAATGTAGTAAATGAGTTTTGCTATTTGGGGAGTAAAATATCTGATGACGGTCGAAGTAGAGAGGATATAAAATGTAGGCTGGCAATGGCAAGGAAAGCGTTTCTGAAGAAGAGAAATTTGTTAACATCGAGTATATATTTAAGTGTCAGGAAATCGTTTCTGAAAGTATTTGTCTGGAGTGTAGCCATGTATGGGAGTGAAACATGGACAAAAAATAGTTTAGAAAAGAAGAGAATAGAAGCTTTCGAAATGTGGTGAAACAGAAGAATGCTAAAGATTAGATGGGTAGATCACATAACTAATGAGGAGGTATTGAATAGAATTGGAGAGAAGAGAAATTTGTGGCAGATCTTGGCTAGAAGAAGGGATCGGTTGGTAGGGCATAATCTGAGGCATCAAAGGACCACCAACTTGGTGTTGGAGGGCTGTGTGGAGGGTAAAAATCGTAGAGAGGGAGACCAAGAGATGAATACACTAAACAGATTCAGAAGGATGTAGGTTGCAGTAGGTACTGGGAGAAGAAGAACCTTGCACAGGATAGAGCAGCATGGAGAGCTGCATCAAACCAGTCTCTGGACTGAAGACCACAACAACAACATTTTTTTTCTGGGCTGCCTACCATGTTTATTTTTATTTAGTTATTCAGTAGCATAGTCAACGGCATGTCGCAGGAGGCAAGGCGCCTAGGGGTCGAATTCTGAGGCCTGGCCACGATGTCTCTCTCCTCCTACCGCTTAGGGGCACGATCACTTTTTTTTATAATACTCAACAAAAACAGGGGAGCGATATGCCAAAACTTATGCCGGTTATTTGAAGTAAATTGGACCATCTTGCCCGCTGGTATCGCCTTATCAATGCGGGCGGCCAGTAAGAGACGGTCGTTATTGCAATGGACATCACCAGTCATCAACCGTCGGTCCGTCTGGGGCCGCTGCACACAGCCAGAGACTGTTACCGTACGGGAATCGTGGAAAAATCAAGTCTGCAAGTCAATTTCTTCTCACACCCAGCACACCCCAGCTCGGCGGTGGTTCCATGAATGACGATCCTAAATAGTTAGTAAGATGGTTCCGGTATTCGGTTCTGTTCGTTAAGAGCAGGAACTCGTCAATCATGTATTTGCCACAGATCGAGGGCTGCCTTTACGCCGTCGCGGTACATGTGGTAGACTTTTATCACTAGCGGCATGGGTGCTGCATGGAAAGGGTGAGGAGGGGGGGGGGGGTATCTAGCGTATCAGGTTCCAGCGCTCGCATGCGTGACTGCAGTTCAGTCTGTGTTCGTCCGTGTCTATCGTCGCGCAGTAGGGGTGCGTAGGCTCGTCAGAGTTGGGTGTGTGTAATGTGGCCTTCGTTTGGTGTCCTTCGCTGAGAGCAAATGCGCATGAATGGCTCACCAAACCCGGGGTCAGTCGATAGAAGTATAATGTCCCTACATAACGTAATATGATTGTAATATTGCGGCCGCGAGTACCAGCGATGATGCGCTACCATAATATGGTATGATAACGCTCTTTGCTCTGACGACAAAGCTCTTTACTGAAAAAAAAAAGAGAGGAGCATCTGCGTGTTCTTGTAATTGTTGGAAACAAGTAACGCCGATTTTTTTTTTTTTAGTGAGAAGTTTTAAGTTTGCATATAGAAGTAATGTGAAGTGCAGAGGTCAACATGTAATCGCAATTATCAAGAATAAAAAAATTTAATCTGTGAAAAAGGTAAATATCGTTTACGAACTTTTATTCCATGTTCGATATGGTAGGTACCATACTACCTGCTGGAGGCAACGCAGGCTCGGCCATTAGGAGTATTGAGCTAACTAGACCTCTATGCAGGCAGCCACGATGAAAACATGCTTACGTAGGACTCCAAACAGATCCCCAACAAAACCACTGATCTATTTCATGTGTTCAGTTAATTTTATAAGGAGTTATGTAAATTATATGTATATTTTAATAACGTTTCTGTTTCCGGACGACCTGATGCAAGTTTTATGTAATGTGTTATTGATACAATTTGATCAGCCTGACCTTCCAGGTCTCTGACCTTCTACAACTGGTCCTGTCGCCGACGGAAGTCTAGCTCATCGCATTTCAACACGGAGGACCACACCTCGACAGCTACCATCAAAGATGTCCAAAATCTTCAAACCAATTATCCTAACATTCTTACTAGCATGTGTTTCTCCTTTCCATGTGTTGACAACTTATTGCCAAGTACGAAACTGAAAGAAGTGCATACTGTTGTTAACCTGAAGTCATCTCTTCTAGGCCTAGAAAGATATTTTTACTTTACTTCATATGCACGCACACCGTGCTTGTAAAAACTGTTACAAATTGACGAACACTTTAGAATTGATTTATTTGTTCTCAGACATGACTTTGTACATAATTGTTCGCTTACTGTCCATGGATAGGATTCAATTTTTGTTAATGCTATATTCGCAAATATCTGTACTAACCTTGTTTAAACCATATGTATTTTATTTAAAAGCCAGGCACTTATATTGGTTCTCATGGATTTCAGTTTTGTTTACAAGGGTACGTAAAATAAATTCCAAACTTTATGTTGCACACACCTGCAACACACCTTTATACATAAGGCTATCAATCATAAAACATTTTAAATTTTGAAAGAGCTGTTTCCACGTACTTCACGTGAATAGGAGGGCAAATATATTAAATTCAAGCGTGAGCACTGACAGAGTAATCCAGACATCAAAAATACGCTATAATCTTTTTCATAGTTTATATGATCTCGCAGAAAACCGTGTTCTCTGGTGTCATAATAATTAAAAATATACCGTCTGGATAAATTCTTTTTGCTACCGACTACCGCTTTCAGTGGACGCTGATGATCATGTTCCGAACAGAAAAAGAGGTAATAACAATAAAACTTACAAAACTGTGACATTACAAAGATTATCATCAGAGGCTGTACAATTAACAACAAAATATTTTGAGAACCCACACATACCTGGCCCCACAAATTGCTGTTTGTCACTTAACGTAAAACACAAAGGTATTGAGCGTGAAAATGTCAAAGGCTAAAAACTTCTAATAAAACTGAGAGGTCCTTACTAAGTCTAAGGTAAAAGTTGCCTTTAGAACGGAAAATGCTTTCGGATACACGATTCGTTACATTTCATAAGGAAAGAATAATTAATTATTTACACTACAGTGTTTAGAAGATATCGTGTGATGACTACCAAAAGAAATACGTTTGACAGACAGGGCGAATATTTAGAACGCGCTTTAATGAGCACACGCTTACAAAAAGTAAAACTGCGCTAGGTATCGCGTACGCAATTATCAATGCACAAACATGAAGTCGCTATTATCACCAATAGCATGGAGATTTTGCACAGGGCCGACACAGGGAGGCAGCTTGACGAGCTTCAGGAACTTGAAATCTATATTGCAGAAAGAAAAGAATCTTATAAGAATCTTAACGAGCTGAATGAATTCTCCCACGACACTTACTTCAATATTTATGAAGTACTCCAGTAGGCAGGCAGTGGCAGGTGTTTCTGCCCATTCCACCAATACGAATCTGTTTGTCTAGTTGTTTGGCCGTAGTGGAAGGTAGTCGGCGCAGACCGCAGTCTGTGACGCCCGTATACATACTGCTGCATCGCTCACCATGCTATAGTACTACACAATCACAATTTTATTGCAGGTGGCCTACCGTGCCCGCCATCGGAAACACTGAATGACTTAACAGTAAACAAGTACAGTGGTGGTGGCTAAATAAAACCCATCACACTGTCAATGTTTTCAGGTCAGGTGTGCGTATACTATCAACTGTTTCAGCGCCTCCCCGTGAAATACCATAAAAAAGGACCTCACGATAATCGGATCAAAAAGCCCTCACATCAAGATCCAGTAGTACTGTAATCGCCTAATAGATAGTGCACTTAAGCGACCGATCTATTAGCTTTCTCCCACTGTGATAATTAAGAGGTCGCTTTTTACATCCGTTTCTATCTTTTATTGTATGACGAATGTTACATACGAAAAGCTGATTCGTGATCATGTCTTTTTGTCCTTGATTTTATTATTTATTTTATTACAGAGGAATCTCTTTGACGCGTTTTTAATATAGCAGCCAAAGACACACGCTCACGTTACGTGACTATACAATTGCTTTTACCCCGTCTATTACTTTGTACTGAAATCTTTCAACAGAGGAAAGTCCACTGGACCTGACGGGATACCAGTTCGATTCAACACAGAGTACGCGAAAGAACTTGCCCCCCTTCTAACAGCCGTGTAACACAAGTCTCTAGAGGAACGGAAGGTTCCAAATGATTGGAAAAGAGCACAGGTAGTCCCAGTTTTCAAGATGGGTCGTCGAGCAGATGCGCAAAACTATACCTATATCTCTGACATCGATCTGTTGTAGAATTTTAGAACATGTTTTTTTGCTTGCGTGTCATGTCTACTCTGTAGCAATCAACATAGATTCCGGAAACACCGATCGTGTGAGATCCAACTCGTTTTATTTGCTCATGAGACCCAGAAAATATTAGATACAGGCTCACAAGTAGATGCCATTTTACTTGACTTCCGGAAGGTGTTCCATACAGTTCCGCACTGTCGTCTGATGAACAAAGTAAGAGCCTAAGGAATATCAGACCAGCTGTGTGGCTGGATTGAAGAGCTTTTAGCAAGCAGAACACAGCATGTTGTTCTCAATGGAGAGACGTCTACAGACGTTAAAGTAACTTCTGGCGTGCCACAGGGGAGTGTCATGGGACCATTGTTTATCACAATATATATAAATGATCTAGTAGATAGTGTTGGAAGTTCCATGCGGCTTTTCGCGGATGGTGCTGTAGTATACAGAGAAGTTGCAGCATTAGAAAATTGCAGCGAAATGCAGGAAGATCTGCAGCGGATAGGCACTTGGTGCAGGGAGTGGCAACTGACCCTTAACATAGACAAATGTAGTGTATTGCGAATACATACAAAGAAGGATTCTTTATTGTATGATTATATGATAGCGGAACAAACACTGGTAGCAGTTACTTCTGTAAAATATCTGTGAGTATGCGTACGGAACGATTTGAAGTGGATTGATCATATAAAATTAATTGTTGGTAGGGCGCGTGCCAGATTGAGATTCATTGGGAGAGTCCTTAGAAAATGTAGTCCATCAACAAAGGAGGTGGCTTACAAAACACTCGTTCGACCTATACTTGAGTATTGCTCATCAGTGCGGGATCCGTTCCAGGTCGGGTTGACGGAGGAGATAGAGAAGATCAAAAGAATAGCGGCGCGTTTCGTCACAGGGTTATTTGGTAAGCGTGATAGCGTTTCGGAGATGTTTAGCGAACTCAATTGGCAGACTCTGCAAGAGAGGCGCTCTGCATCGCGGTGTAGCTTGCTGTTCAAGTTTCGAGAGGGTGCGTTTCTGGATGAGGAATCGAATATATTGCTTCCCCCTACTTATACTTCCGGAGGAGATCACGAATGTAAAATTAGAGAGATTCGAGCGCGCTCGGAGGCTTTCCGGCAGTCGTTCTTCCCGCGAACCATACGTGACTGGAACAGGAAAGGGAGGTAATGACAGTGGCACGTAAAGTTCCCTCCAATACACACCGTTGGGTGGCTTGCGGGGTATAAATGTAGATGTAGATGTACTTTGTGGCGCCAGGTATTTGTGGTTTACCATTACATTTTGTTGTTAATTGTCCAGCCTCCGATAGTACTGTTTGTAATGTTGCATTTTTTTAGTTTTTATTGTTGTTACCTCTTATTCTGTTCCAATTAGACATTATTATGAAACCGTTAGTCGGTAATAATTACTAACTGATCCAGCTGATGTTTGTTTATTTGCAATTACCTTTAATTATCCAGGGTAGACTTGACCAGATCTGTAACTAATTAATGAGGAGAATACCATGCCACCGATGCACTCTAATTGTGACGTTTGTTTCGCAAACCCACATTCGAACGACAACCAATATAATTCAGTCAAATAATTCTCTTTATCACGATAAATATGTGGTAAATTATAATAACTGAATCATTAGCATTTGCTGCACTTTTCTAAGGTTTTTCATAACGATTGAAGTGAATGGTTTGTAAGCTTACGGTGGATGGCAGATTATGCTAATGAACGCTGTCTTCATTATTCGAGGGGGCCGTATAACACATTCTTTCATAAAGACTTGAGGGTGAACGCTTATGCCTAATTTAATGGCCTTGAAATGATGTTCCTGCCTGTAGACTGCTACGTGAAAATGTTAGAGAGATCACGCTAGTTCCATTGAATGAACAGCAAAATATTATTATTTTTTGTACATATGAAAAAGAAATATCTGGTAAAATTAATGTCTTTAACACTTTAATATTGCACAAATTTTTGTTCTTCGATAATTATAATTGTTCTGACTACGAAATATCGGACACTAGGTTGTTTTCTTCTTCTTGTTTTGGTATCCACACGATAAGAATTTAAGTTTTACTAGCTGCTCCTTTGTGCCAATAATAATTTGAATGTTACATTTTGAACATATTTAATTCAGTAATACGACACCCCTCTCAATTCTCTTGTTTTGATTAAATTATGCAATTAATTTCTGGCCGTTTAAATTAATTTGGAAGCGACGCAACGATCGAGCGCCTTAAGCACTCTGTCATTACTGATTTCATTATTAAAAAACCGAGCCTGCTCTATTATTAGTTATTATTAATAAATGGAGCCTGCATCTTAATTCGAAGTCCGATTAACTTTTTACATAATAACTTCTGTATGAACATAAACTATGTATAGGGTCATTCGCAACGAAGCGCACCGTTTGCCAACAATGACTTCTTTACCTGAAGTTCATTTTCATTCATTCTATTGTAGTCAGTGAATATAATTTCATTTAAAATAAAAATAATCAGCATTTGCGTTAATTTCCATTACAAATGAGAATAGCTGCATTTCTCACTTTTTTATCACATTTTTAGTGGATCCTTTTGTTGTAAATTTCATGATACTTATACTCTGAAAAAAAATTAGTCAGTTTAGTCAAAAGGAACCACTTCAACCTCTTCTATTTCCCAGCACTGAAGATAAATTTCTACAATTCTAATTCAAGTGTGACGATGACGTGCAACTTAATCAGCGATGCGATGCAATGGGATTCTAGGCACCAAACATAATATATTTTCTACTTTGCAATCATTTTTTGCACTGGAACAACGTTATGATGAAATTGTTAAAAGGAGCAGTGATTCTTATAATTGGAGAAGAACACGACGTAATAACACAACTGTACGTGTCGCTGGAACACATCGAAGTTACGCTGTGTTCCAGTATCCCATATTTTTTGGGAGTGGGAAGACGCATGTCCTTTCAGTATTGTGTAAACTTACCTAACCGCGGGTAAGTGCGTTCGTTATTAGATGTGCACATTTCGTCATATAAAAGAAGAAAAACCTTCCTTATTGCGCACATCTGACTTCCATTTTGGTATTCAGTTCTTTCCTCTTACTCCTTTTTACATGTGACGAAATAAATGAAAAACTATCACCAATCAGTTATTATTCATACCGTATAATGGTACGTCAAAACGGAACAAATCACATTTTGCAATACGTGGTAGATATATATGCGATAACTGAATCCTCACGTCTCGTGTTTATTAGATTAACTCAAAAAGCATTGCGTTCAGAGGAGTACATGCATTTACGACATGCGATTGCAGATATCGGCAACATCATCGACATTGGGAAAATGATGATACTTCCATCGACATTCGCGACCAATCCGCAACAAATGCATGAATATACATAGGACATAATCACATATATGAGATCATACGGGCGCCCCGACCTATTCATAACATTCACATGCAGTCCAGCATTTTGTCATTTACTGGACTTGTCAGATAAAAAAAAAAATTGCCTGGTAAAGCTCCATCCGATCGACGCGATTTTACTGGACGCGTTTTCAAACAAAAGCTCACTGCATTGTTAGGTTAAATTGTGTAGCGTAACATTTATAGTGAAACTCAGTGCTAGAGGTTTTTCGTGGACTGTCTAAAGAGAAATCACACTCTAGTACACATTTCCATATTGCTCGGAACAAAAATACATTCAACTCAAACTGGTGATGTACTCTCCGCAGAAATGTGAGATAATGAAGACGATCGATTGCCATTAGATTTTGTCACCAAACATATGGAACATGGATCACGTGGTGCTATGAACCCAAAATCATCATCCATGGCAGATAACAAATGCCCTAAGCGTAACCGAGAGAACTGATACATGTAAGTCGCACCGTTGATAACGGCTATACCTATTACGGACGTCGCGAATCAGATGGTGTTTACTCAGATACAGCCAGAACGCGAAATTACTTGGTGTAGAAACACTTCCATAGTAGAGGCAGGAGACTATTCATTCCACAACTAGTCTGACGATGAAATTTCGATACGTATAACTCTTCAAATGGTTCAAACGGCTCTAAGCACTATGGGACTTAACATCTGAGGTAATCAGTCCCCTAGACTTAGAACTAATTACACCTAGCTAACCTAAGGACATCACACACATCCATGCCCGAGGCAGGGTTCGAACCTGCGACCGTAACGTCAGCTAGGTTCCGGACTGTAGCGCTTAGAACCGCTCGGCCATAGCGGCCGGCGTACAACAATGAATGAAGAATTGTGCGATGAAGACTTTTCTATATCTCAAAGTCGTACCAGAATGAGAAATGCCGATACTGAAATCGACAACAAATGGACTGTACCATACGCGCCTTCGTTATGAACAACAGTTAAAGCGCATTTACACGCGGAATATTGCTGCTCAGTTACATAAATGAAGTACATTTGCAAGTACGTGAATAAGAACAGTGATATGGCAGTGTTAGGAGTCGATAATGTCACGCAGGCTGAGAATTCATACTGTTTCAGTCAGGTCGATACACAAGAAGCCACGAGGCGGTGTGGCGCAGTTTGGATTTCCCAATTCACAGTCGTCATCCGAATGTAGTTAATCTTAATTTTCATCTTGAAAATGGACAAAGAGTCTATTTAAAGGAAGAGAACGCACGAGACGTTGCTGCTGCACCAGCATTTTCAGCACTGTGCCAAGAAGATGTATTTGCCGATACATTAGTGTACGCAGAGGTAACAAAGTATTGCACATGGCATACTACGTCGAAAAAATTTCAAGGACGTAAGCAAAGCACACAGATTTAAGGCTATCAAAATCTGTATTCCTCTGTCACATTGGGCCGTATTTACACAGTATATTCAAATAATACCGAATATTATTATTGGAGAATGCTGCTGATTTATTTGAAAAGTACAGATTCAATTGCAAATCTGAGAACGATCGACCGCGTAGAATGCCAGACATGCAGAGAATCTTGCCAAATATTTAATTTACTAGAAACCGATGAACACTGGGAAACTACATTGATGGACACCTCTGTAAGCCGCCATCCGCGACAAATACGAACATTATTCGTTATCATTTTTACCGCACGTTCGACATCCAAACAAAAGGATTTGTGGGAAAAATTCAAAGAAGATTTGAGCGAAGACATCTCTCAACGTATTCTACAGTCTGACAGTATTTTCAAAGAAGCCCTCATAGAAGATGAAGACGTATTCTTAATTGTCAACAACAAGACACTCATTCAACGTAGCTTGTCTGCACCAGAAATTCTGTGTATGACTGTTATTGACAGGATAACAATGAAGTGCTGATGACGTGCGTGCGTTTGTCGTAACAAATAAACTACTCTTAGTAGCGGATCAAAGGTTGACCTACGATAAGTTTACATATGCGAGGACAAATAATCGTGACACGCTATTCTTTCTTAGTGCTCCCGGGGGCACAGGAAAAACCTTCCCCTACAGTTGGCTGTTAGCTAAAATCCATTCTCAAATGGCATTGCTTTGGCTTCTACGTCATCACGTATTGGATTACTTCATTTGATTGTGGCTAGACAAAGCATTCGGCGCTCAAATTGGCTTTGAATGTACGTTTTTTCGGAGGGTCAAGCATGTAATATTTCAAAAGGTTCTGGCATTGCGAAAGTATTGCAAATTTGCACAGCGTTTAGTTTGCATGTCGAACATGTCGTCAAAATAATAACGAATAACGTTCGTATTCGTCGTGGATGGCAGCTGGCAGAGGCGTCTATCAGTGTAGTTACCCAACGTTCATCACTTAGAGTGCATTGAATTTTTAGCAAGCTTCTCTGTATATCTTGCATTCTAAGCTCTCTGGAATAAATGCACTGCGGTGCATAAGAAATCACTTGAAGCGCTCGATCGAACTTCCCGAGATTTACGAAAAAATACACAACCGTTCGGTGGAGCTCTCATTCTGTTACCAGACAACTAGTGGCAGACTGTGCCAGTCACATCAAACTCAACACCGGCTGATGAACTCAACGCTTGCCTTAAGTATCACATCTTTGGCCACACGTGCATAATAAACACACATTAAAGACCTTGTGCTCATACATCTACAGCAGAATGCGCCAGCCTTATTTTCAAAATAACTAACGGCAACGGAAAACTTCCAGTTTATATCGTCACAAATTATATTTTATTTCCAGTGAACTTTTGTATCATTGGATCGTCGATCGATCAGTTTATTGAGGAAGTCACCCAGACATTTCCAGAAATTACAAAAGTCATAAATAGCTTTTCGAACATGCTATTTTATGAACAAAAATCACCTGACGTCAGTGCTGTCAACTACGCCATCTATGAACAAAAAGCGGGCTAGTCTGTTTCCTGCAAATCGACTGACAGCGTCATAAATGACGGCATTTTAAATTAGCGATTTGAGTTTTTTAATTCGTTCGATCTTCCTGGTGTCCCCTGCATACATTGTCACTCAAAAATAGGGAACCCATGTTTCTTTTGTGCAGCATTAGTCCAATTAGATTGTGCAGTGTAAACAGGCTCACTGTCAAAAAAGTTATGCCAAACGACATTGAGGCGACAGTTCTGAACAGCAGGTCAGACGGAGATGTTCTCATTCCACGTATTCCTTCCTGTTCCATCGACCTGCCATTTCGTTTGAAACGACTAGTTCCCCGTTCCCCTAGAGTTCTGAATAGCTGCCAACAAAGCATGAAATCAGTCGCTTCAAGCGTGTGGATTGAATAGGAAAAATCCATGCTTTTCGCATGATCAGTTACACGTTGCAGGCTCACGAGAGAAACAGCCGAAAAATTTATTTGTTTTTGCAAATGACGGGAACACCGAAAATACTGCATACACCAAAGTATTTGCATAAACTTATTCACATATAGCGCAAGACGCTTTCTAAATATGCAGCGTGAGGCAGCTAAGAAAGGCCACTCCAAGTATATCCAGACTGAGTAAATATATCGAGGGGCTGTCTCCGCCAAGTTATAGTGGACAATATGGTGAATTTCCTGACGTTCGTAATTTTTATCGTTTATAGTCGCCGAATTACGATATCGACTTTGTTTCTTTTTTTTCCTAATGGAACTGTATACTTTTTCCTATGGGACTTGTAAGACGCTGCTAAGAGAACTTCAACGACATAACATGCGTTTCACATAGTCAATTCTACAGGGTGTACGTAAAGTCCGGAAACACTTTCAATTATTTCTTGCACAAGAACTACACATTTTACAAATGTCAGACATATTGCATTTCGAAGAGAAATTCTGATTTTTTTTTTTAACATTCGATATCGTTCCTCACGTTGACAGCTGTTCTCGATTCGATTTCTGGAATATTAACTTCTTCTTTTGTGAAGGCATTTCGGAAGGCTGTGTTTAGCCAGCTTTGGCAGAACTGTCTTCGATAGTGCCTCCATTGCTATCGCGCAGAGAAGTCATTGATTGTTTTTTTGCATCTAACATACTCCACATACGACCAGAATCTCTTTGGATTTTCTGCCAGGATTCGAGACAAAGGTTCGTTGTGGAAACTGTTATAAACATCTCGCATTGAAGTCCACGCTAAATTTCGAGCTTCTGTAAAATATCGCCAATCTTGTGGATTTTGCGAATGTTTAAATTTGGCATGTTTGTTTCGTTGTTTCTGCAACAGTGATCCAACCCGTATTGTGTACCAAAGAGGATCAGCTCCGTCGTTTGTTAATTTATTTGGTATAAATCAATTTATGCTGATACTATTTCTTTGAATTTAAGCCACATCTGGTCTACCTTTATATAATTAATTTCAAATGAGTGGAGGCTGTCTCTCAGGAAGGCGTCAAGTGAATTCTTATCTGCTTTTTCGAATAGGTATATTTTTCGATTATTTTTCGAGGATTTTGGGATTAAAGTATTCAGTTTCGCTACGACAACCCTGTGTTCACTAATCCCTGAATCGGTTTTGATGCTCGTTATTAACTCAGGATTATTTGTTGCTAAGTGGTGAAGTGTGTTTTCACAACCGTTTACTATTCGCGTGGGCTCATGAACTAACTGCTCGAAATAATATTCAGAGAATGCGTTTAGCACAATTTCGGATGATTTTTTTTTTGCGTACCTCTGGAATTAAACGTATATTTTCGCCATTAAATCGAAGGTAAATTGAAGTCACCACCAACTATTATCGTATGGGTTGGGTACGTGTTTGAAATCAAACTCAAGTTTTCTTTGAACCTTTCAACAACTGTATCATCTGAATTGGGAGGTCGGTAAAAGGATCCAATTATTATTTTATTCCGGTTGCCAACAATGACTTCTGCCTATACTAACTCACAGGAAGTGTCTACTTCGATTTCGCGACAAGTTAAACTACTTCTAACAGCAACAAACGCGGCACCGCCAACCGTGTTTAGCCGAAGTTCATCATTAGTTGATAGTTCACACAGGCTTAAAGAAGCAACGCTCTTGGTCTATAAACATGTGGTGCGTGTTTTGCAAGGCGCGCATCATAAGTCCCTGTATTATTGATGGGAATCTAAATAGACTCTAGTACCTTGAGTTCTTAAGATATGTGGCTGCCGCAGTTATCGGAAGAAATCCCACTGGACATAAGGCAGTCAGTGGCGTACCAGCATGGCGGATGTCCCTTCTATTCCGCACATGTAATGACAGAACCTCGTAAGAGAACATCTGGAGGACGCTGTAATGATATTTTTTTAAACAAAGGAAAGAAGATAGAGAGAGAAAGAAAGCAATCTCCGCGGCAATGAGGTCTTGAAAGAATTTGTATCCAATTATTCTTAGAAAGTTATGAAATTAAATTCCGGACATGACACTGAATTTTACGGATTCACGTATTTATAACATAAATACCTAAGAATTTTACAAATGTGTAAATGATATTGATGAATTTTATAAAGTGATTACTCGACAAGTTCACATTTGTAATATTCCATAGGCAAATAAGAAGTATTAAGAGAAATAAAAGATAAACTTATAACACAATCTCCATTATTATCAGAATAAATACAGAAAATGTATGAAACAAAAGTAACGTGTTCTTTACAATAAGGAATAATTTAGAGAAACTAGTTAAGTAACAAATGAGAAACAAAAGCTATACAAGGTAAGGCAATAAAAATTAGCTAAATCTACATTATGATAAAAAGAAATAGTTTTAGAGATTAAAACAGACATACTACCATATCAGATGCGCTACCATATGCACATTTAAGTCATCTTTCGTAGACATTAAACCTTACACATTCACTCTCAGTGTTTTAACATAAATTACAAATGTTAATTTACAGTGATTATAATTTAGATTTAAATCTACAAATATTTAGTACTGCAAAACCATTTTTCAATAAGTTAAGTAATGTTTACATCACGAAGAACTTACAACTTTGAATACCACTATTGATTTATGCATTTAGCTTACAGACATGTTTTAGTGTCATTTTAGAGCAAAATACATCACGTTTTTTACCTTATACTCAAACAGGTTCAATGTGACTTCCATTGGTTATGCAGCACACTTCCCATATTAAGAAAATGTTTTGCCGAACTCCTTTCAGCACATCATGTGTGTCTTATTCAGGCGTGAGGCAGATTCAGGCTCTGAGGTGTGGTACAGAATGGTATGAAAGGAAAAAATAAGGTGTCACGATAAACCTCCACACATCAGATGTGACTTGTTCAATTGTGAGGTAGATTCAATCTGTGAGCTGTGTTAGAGACTGGTATGGGTGGAAAAGACATGGTAAGTTTGCTAAATCTGCAAGAGAAAAGGTGAAGAGGTGTCTGGTCCAGTGGACGTGGGGGCTATTTAACTGGCGTATCTGAGACCATCCACTTACCTAGTAAACAGAAATTCAAGAAATCGCACAAGTTGGAGAAGTAGTAATACAGTGCTCCATTTTGTGTTAACTGTTCTTTGTCATCAACATCAATTTCGGAATCAAAAAGTTATCCAGCATATCTAATACATTGTTAGGTTGATAGTTTTGTTTTGAAAAAAAAAAAGTCCCTAAACTCTGCTCTTCCTGACTGTCAATTTTGGGCCATCACGTTAATGTTACAGTGATCTTAGCGGATTTTCACTTCCCCAAATCCTACAAATGTGTTCACTAACTTTGCCACTTAACTGACAGCTCGATTCATCGTTAAAAATTTAAAAATAATCTTTACAATGAAAGTTTTATTCTCATCTACACAAAAGTCCTTACGAGCAATCCTATCACAGTCTTTTAGTTCTTGCACCGATGCTAACTTGCATGAATCGAAATACAACTGTTTTCTTGACAAACGCCATACAGTCATTTTTGGAACGCTCAGTGCTCAAGAAGCACACCGAACCGATTTTGTAGGACTGTTCACAAAGTTTAGTCTCACTTGCTCTTCGACATCATCAGTCGCAAGGGGATGACCTAAGCATTTGTTGTGTCTTACTGAAGATCCAGTTTCAATAAAACACTGTTACTCATGAATAATAGGCCTGCTGGGCAGATCTTTACCATACTCTGTATGAAAATCACGTTGCACAGTTGCCACAGACATCGACTCTTCATACCAAAACACACGCCTATCACTCTTAGGACCAGTAAAAGCAGCCATCTTTGCTGCAACTGCTGCTAGCACTTCTGGAGGCGTTATTCTGTACTGTCGTGCCAAGTGAGACAAAATTTTATCTATTTTCATTCAAGACGACACCAACGCTAAATATGTAGGTCGTATGCATAAGTTTGTACGTATTTTCAAAGTTGTGGCGTTCTTTTTCTTAATTCAAAGCTTTTATTGATACTAAACTGAATGACTGATATTGAATTCATTTGTTACAAAAGTCCAAGATTCCAGTTCGAATTCTGGTTCAGCCCACCGTTTTAATCTGTCAAGAAGTTTCACAGCTAAAGTTCTTTTTGGAAACAATCCCCTAAACTGTGGCTGACCCATGTGTTCACAGTATACTTTCTTCCAGGTATACAGGAGAACTTGAGCGAAGTTTGGAAGATATAAGATGAGGTATAGATATGCGTAAACTGGTGAGCGCTTATTGTCAGTAGTCTTTAGATAGCTCAGATAGTAGAACACTTGTGCACAAAATGCAAAGACCCCAGGTTTGAGTCCCAGTCTGGAACACAGTCATTTTCAAATCAGTGCACACTCTACTGCACAGGGAAAATTCATTTCTAATACTGATAGGGTCAACTCTAAATAAAAGTTATATAAATTTCATCAATACATAAAAACCTCCTCAGTGTCACTTTTGTCAAGATCTAAAACAATATTCTCAAATTTCGACCTTACAAATATCAACTATGTAATATTTTGTGTGGCCTTTCTAGTCTTTTAACAAAACAATCAGTCTAGATAGCAAATGGTGTTTATATTTCTCGTGACTGGTTTCAGACAAGTATGTTACACAGAAATTGATAAAGTAAACTGGGAATAATACGGCTATTCACATTACCCAACATTAAGTAGACAACATAGCTACAATATAAAAATACAACATGCCTATAGCCACTGGAAAAGCGTGAAGACGATGTGTGGAGTCTTTGTACATGCTAAGAGGCACCTGCAATCAACTGCTAGCTAGCACAGCGATGCCATGAGTTATAAAGAGAGAGCTCCACCCATTCTTTCACGTCCGATCAGTTCAACCACTAACAACTTAAAGACACACAAAACAGCGTGCGTACAATCACGAAAATCTCATGTGATATATGTGTACAATTACAACATTAGTTATAACTGGCAAATACATTGTAAGTATATTTAAAATAACCGAAAAAGAGATTAAATGTTACAGAAGCCATAAGTAGCAGCTGAAACATTATAAACTCATCTGTGCACAATAGATGAAAGTATTAGATCGTGCATATCTGCCAAAGAGTATGGCATAGGCAACGCCGAAGTCAATGCAAAGATGTTTAGAGTAGACTACCTTGGGAAAGAAGATTCATAGGTCCGCCATCATAGCGATAGCACGCGTACACTGACAGCCAATAAAATGTAGTGTGTTCCACTGCATGCCCATCCTACTGTTATAAAACATTACCATGCAAATAACAAAGACAAATTATTCACAAACAAAGATCGATATTTAAATTGTAGCGTCTCTGTACTGTATATCAGTCGACGACAGGTGCCTCTTAGGATGTAAAATGGCTTTGTGCACTGGCTCCACGTATCGTCAGAGGATATATACAGACTGTATTTTTATATTGTAACTGTGTTGTTTACTTAATATTATATAAATTTAATAGCTGCATTATTCCTGTCCTATTTTTTTAATTACAGAGATATATATTGCTTTGAAGATCGTCTGTCATAAGTGAAACCAGTTACCAGAAAAAGAAACACCACTTGTAACATACATTGATTATTTCTGCTAAGATACTGCAAAAGATCTCTATTGTTCCAGGTTTAACTTCTAAAACTATTGGCCTGTTGTTTAGTCAGGCACTTGGAACTCTTAAGGAATGTAGAGCGGTCTGGTCGAATTTGATGAAACAACATATGAAACTTAATTTTAGGAAACGACAGCAAGCATTTCATGTCATTCATAAATAAGCAAAAGTTTATTTTAAGGCTGATTCACGTGATGCCAGTTTTGTTCAACAGAAGAGCAGTCTTTAACAAATTAAGGCCGAAGTTAGAGAGGCACACAGATTAAAGGAACACCTGAACAAGAAAATGAATTATATTCATTTCCTTCTGAGCGATTAATTTCTACATATGGTTTTTCTCTATCATCCTCAGTTACATAGATGATAAGATATATATCATTTCATAAAAAATGGGCATTTGAAAAATTATTTGAATGATTAATAATAAGTGAAAACACAGGAAGGCATCATAATGTGACCCATAATCTTCTCCCGCCTGTTGGCTGATACAAAACGCACAGTTGCTGCCGCAGTTTTGGCTGAGTGCAGAAAGAGTGGTGAACTTCACGGAAACCCAATTCAGAAAGGTCTGACTAATTGCTTGTTTTTGTTACATTGCGACAAAAGATCGCTGTCGTGCCAATTGTGGCTCTCGTCATTTGTAAGGCAACTTCTTTAGAAGTATCTCGTGTTAAACCTTAAACTGAGAAAAATCAAATTTTCGAAGATCATCAACTCCTTCATTTATACAGCAAAAATGATAAAGTTTTTCCATTTGGTTTCAGATTGTCTCGAATAACTGAAATCTGAAGAACTTGTAATAGCCTAAGAGAAATCGACTGTAAATATAGAAAGATAGAATTCCTAACTTCAACAGTAGGATATCTGAGGGAACTATGCTCAGTGACCAGTTTATTTTAATGAGAACTGGAGCCATATGAACAATTCGCGCACTCCGAACGAGGTTTACAGGTAGCATTCGTTAAGGTGGTTTGTCACATGGTAAAACTGAATCCCTACGATATAATGCTGCCACATTATACGGCCTTTGAAGAAAAGAAGGAAATGTAGTGCCTAACAACTCATCTATGACCTCACCGTTACAGCTGTACCCCAACTTGGAAAAGAATCAGGAAGTTAATGGTCTCGCCCCCTTTAGAAGAAATCGTCTAGGCAATCAATATAAGTTATTTAATAGGCCGGACTGTTTTACCCACTTTTCATTAATACTGTTCAGTTGCCTATGTCCGCTCACTCACTGCTTGTGAGGAAACGTTGTATATAGTGACGATAGACAAACTGATAACTATACATATGAGGAGTATGACTAATACACAACTGCGATTTCATCTTTAATGTTGCATTTTAAATTTTAACTGTTATCTGCTGTAGTGTATGGTTATTTACGTTGGCCTTTATGTTCTACTTGAGTTGTATTTTCCATTTAACCCAAAGTTACAACTTTGTTACATTTAGTGGTAGCATTTGTGACAGCCAGATGACCTAGCAATGCGATAACATGTAACTGTTATCATGGATGACATGCACATAAACCATTTGAAGCAAAACTTCTTCTACAGCCAAGACCCCAATCAAAAAGGAAACTATATTTTGTAAGCAATGTGTACGTACCATAACGTTCCATTTGCAGTGGAACATAAACAAAAGTATCAGTTATCTGCACCTGAATATCACAAGACACCACGTTACACAGAAATGCACAATTTATAGGAAAAATACAATGATGAATATCATTATCCCTGCAGCTTCATGTCACACACGCATTAACATGCTGGCAGCATATAGGTGCGTGCCCGTGAACCAAGAAAACATGCAAAGGGAAATAAACTTAGTTAAATACATTGTAGCTGTCAATAACTACACTATTTCTATAGCTGACTCAGTACTATGCAAAGTAAAGAAAGATGCAAATACAAACCACTCCACAGAAGTAACAGATAAATACAAATGCATATATAACATATCATACATTGGCGATATATCACAAAATATTGTAAATACCTTAAAAACCACGGGATAAAGGTTGAATTCTCCAAGCACAATCATCAACAATAGAAACTCATAAATAATATAAAATGTAAGACGTGACCAACATTGAAGCTCTGACATATACAGAACAGCACACAAGAAATGTTTTAAGTAACAAATAGGACAAACAGGACGAGATTTCCACACCAGCTATACAGAGGACATTAAATCCCTACATATACAGTACAATATAGCAATATAATCACGGACCTCATTTCCCCTGGCTTAATGCCGAAATTTGATGTGGCATGGACTAAACAAGTCGTTCGAAATTCCCTCCAGAAACACTGAGCTATGCTGCCTCTGTCGCTCCCATAACTGCGAAAGTGTTATCGGTACGAGTTTTTGTGCAGTAGCTGAACTCTCGATTATGTCTCATAAATGTTAAATGGAATTTTTGTCTGGTGATCTGGGTGGCCAAATCATTCGCTCGAACTGTCCAAAATGTTCTTCAAACCAATAACGAATAATTGTGGTCCGATGACACAGTGCAATGCCATCCATAAAAATTCCGTCGTTGTTTGGGAAAACGATGTCCATTAATGGCTACAAATCATCTCGAAGTAGCCGAACATAACTACTTCCAGTCAATGGTAGCTTCAGGTGGATCTGAGGACACAGTCCAGTCCATGTAAACACAGCTCACAACATTATGGAGCCACCAGCACCTTACACAGTGTGTTGTCGCCAAACTGGGCCTCGGCTTGCGGGTCTGCGCCACACTTAAACCCTACCATCAGCTCTTAGGAACTGAAATCGGGACTCAGCAGACCAGGCCTCGGTTTTCCAGTCGCCTAAGGTCTAACAGATATCTTCATGAGTCCAGGAGAAGCGCTGTAGGCAATGTTGTTCTGTTAGCAAAGGCAATTGTGTTGGTCGTCTGCTGCCATAGTCCATTAACGACACATTCCGTCGCACTGTGCTAACGGATACGTTCGTCGTTTATCCCACATTGATATCTACGATTATTTCAGGTATTGTTGCTTGCCTGTTAGCGCACAGCTGTACAGAAACGCCCGCATCTCGTGGTCGTGCGGTAGCGTTCTCGCTTCCCACGCCCGGGTTCCCGGGTTCGATTCCCGGCAGGGTCAGGGATTTTCTCTGCCTCGTGATGGCCGGGTGTTGTGTGCTGTCCTTAGGTTAGTTAGGTTTAAGTAGTTCTAAGTTCTAGCGGACTGATGACCATAGATGTTAAGTCCCATAGTGCCCAGAGCCATTTGAACCATTTTTTTTGTACACAAACGGCGCTGTTCTCGTCCGTTAAGTGACAGTTAATGCCTAAAATTTTGTATTCTCGGCACACTCTTGAGGCTGTGGATCTCGGAAAATTGCATTCACTAACGGTTTCCAAAATGGAAAGTCCCATACGTCTAGCTCCAACTACCATACCATATTCAAAGTCTGCTAATTGCCTTCATGAGACGCTAATAATGTTAGAAACCTTGTCACATAATCACCTGAGTCCACATGATAGCTCTTCCAGTGCACTACACTTTTATCCGTTGTGCATGCAATGCTACCGTCATCTTTACATATGCATATCGTTATCCCACGACTTTTGTCACCTCAGTATAATACCGATCATCATATACTCCGGCGTGGATGCATGCACTGGTAATAAAATCATTGAACCCCTCCTCGAGTGAAGCTGGCCCACAACTGTTGCAACTGGTCCTTGATGTCCTAGTTAAAGGCACTGGGATGCAGTTGACGCTGATCTATCGGGATGCAGTTGACGCTGACCTATCGGGAACAGATCTGGGGATCCTCTTGCCTTTGGAGCCCCTCAACGTCACGCTGACAGGTTATACAGATGCGTACAATATGCTGATGAGCAGTATCCTGTTGAAAAATGGCACCACGATTCAATTGAATAAGGGATAACGCAGGAGCACGGAGCATGAGGGTGACACACTGTTGTACCACGACAGCTTCCTTAGTCGCCACCAGGTGTGACCTGAAGTCACACTCAACGTCTTCTCGCATCGCGATGCCAGGAGTAACACAGCTGTGCCTCTCCAAAACGTTGGGACGTCTACCATGGTTGCCGCCATATTCGCCGATGATTGTCGCAGGGATAGCGCAAAACTACGACTCGTCGCTGAGCACAATACGACACCAACCATCAGCAGCACAAGCTTCACGGTCACGACAACATCCCAAACGCAGCTGTCTGTGTTGCCTTAGTTAACGGGAGCCTTGGCATGGGACGGTATTTCCCGAGTCAACTGTTGTTTGTCTCCGAACAATGGCTCGGGATGGCACAGAACGTTGTAGGGAGACCATTTTTTTCTTTTCCGATGGCAAGAGCAGATGTGAAGGGATGACGATATGGCTGGTGCACAGTATGGCGCTCCTCCTTTTTGGTGGTCACTCGTTATCGAGCGATAGTTTGACGACAAGTATATTTCGGTATTCTCACAAGCTGTGACATTGTCGCGAATAAAACAGTGACCCGTATATAAAATAAGTTTCCATTAATTTACGTCTATGGTCACAAACTTTTTGTTAACACATTACTGATTTCTGTCTATAATGACCATCATCAGATCTGTTTTATACAAAACAAAGTCCTAATGTACTGCAGCCATAGTGGCATCGTCAAATGTTAAATGCAAATTCAGCACCAGCATCGTCAAAAATATATATATATATATATATATATATATATAAATGTGAAAGCCATTATTTAAACAAAGCGGTATAGCGTTTAACACTCTCCATCGGGTGAGAATTCATCCTGTAAATAAGTGCTAGTTCACAGCTGGCTTTCATCACTGGTTGAATAGTTCTGTCTCCTACATAAAACAATTAGATTGAGAATTATTTATACTGTAGGTTTTGAAAGCTCGAAGGTAACATATTCGGAAATATGCTGAAAATAGAAAGCTGTTCCGATTATTTATTTCAGCCATAGTTGTAATTCAACATAGGCAATTACCGGTTTCGGTCATTATAGGCGATTTTCAAGCTTTGTTAGATTTTATTTTGTGTTCATTTCAGTGAGAGTACTTGATGAACCATTACTATATGGAAAACACACTTATTTATTACTTGTTTAACTAATCAATTAGTGAAATACTAATAAATAAGAGTCTCTTTTCACGTTAGTTGCAGTGTAAACGCCAACTAGGTCTTCAATATACTGGGTGATCAAAAAGTCAGTATAAATTTGAAAACTGAATAAATCACGGAATAATGTAGATAGAGAGGTATGAATTGACACACATGCTTGGAATGACATGGGGTTTTATTAGAGCAAAAAAAAAAATACAAAAGTTCACAAAATGTCCGACAGATGGCGCTTCATCTGATCAGAATAGCAATAATTAGCATAACAAAGTAAGACAAAGCAAAGATGATGTTCTTTACAGGAAATGCTCAATATGTCCACCATCATTCCTCAACAATAACTGTAGTCGAGGAATAATGTTGTGAACATCACTTTAAAGCATGTCCGGAGTTATGGTGAGGCATTGGCGTCGGATGTTGTCTTTCAGCATCCCTAGAGATGTCGGTCGATCACAATACACTTGCGACTTAAGGTAACCCCAAAGCCAATAATCGCACGGACCGAGAGGTCTGGGGACCTGGGAGGCCAAGCATGACGAAAGTGGCGGCTGAGCATACGATCATCACCAAACGACACGCGCGAGAGATCTTTCACGCGTCTAGCAATATGGGGTGGAGCGCCAACCTGCATAAGCATCGTACGTTCCAGCAGGTGTTTATCAGCCAGGCTTGGGATGATGCACTTCTGTAACATATCGGCATACCTCTCACCCATCACGGTAGAAGTTACGTTTTGCTGTCCAGCGCCATCCATCGGACAGTGAACTTTTTTTTTTTGTTCTAATAAAACCCCATGTCATTCCAATCATGTGTGTCAGTTTTTACCTGCCTATCTACATTATTCCGTGGTTTATTAAGTTTTCGAATTTATACTGACTTTTTGATCATCCAGTATTTAGCTTTGAAACGCAGTGAAGAAGTAACCATCATTAAACACTTCAAGTATAACGCAATTTTTATGTAACTGTTATCGTTAGATTCAAAGCTTTCTAAACTGAAAACCGATAAAATGCAAAATTACCTTAAAGCCGTTGGTTTTACTTTGTCGTTAGAATCGGTGTTTTCACATAAATTCATCGTGTTATTGCTCAAACAAAACTTACATGCCTCGGCTTATAAAGCGTGTGAGACGGTGCTTTTCATTGAAAGGTGCACAAATTAAAATTTTCTCTTGTTACCGCAGGAATTGAATGTGGGACCATTGAATGCATAGGGCTATATAAGTCTAGACGATTTGTTCGCTAACGATTTCTATGTTTTTACAGCAGTGTTGTCAGAGTTGTTTAACAGCATATTGGAATTCTGCGAGATCTTACACGTTATTTTGTACTGAGTTGTAACGACGAATTAAACCCATCGTAGCAAAAAGGACTATCGTTATGAATCGCAGATCTTGCTGTGCGGTGTGGCTAGCGAGCCTCAACGATACAGGTAGCCGCACTGCAGCTGCAAACACGTTGGAGAAGTATTTATGGAGAAGCGAAATCAACGTGTGGTTCCTGAAGAAGGTCAGCAACCTTTCCAGTAGTAGCATCTATAATAGTCTCGATTTCTGCTTCAAGTGGACTTCCAACATTAGACAATATGGTCTTGATGTGTAGGGACTACGGACGGCTGAAAGCAAGAGGAAATTACTTTCCGAGTCCACGGGGATCGTTTTGGAATTTATTGATAAGCGCCGGCATCCTCTACTCTACAGTACTCCAACACTTAATAAATCCCACTATTCGGATCTTCGGGAGCGGACTACACAGGAGAATTTCGTCATCAGGAGAAACAAAACTATCGTACAACGGGACGGAACGTGCTATGTCATACACATCAAAAAAAGAACTCTTGAAGACAGACGTTGACTGTGAATATTGTATCACAGACAGAGTCCTCTTGACTGTTCATAGATGTCACTAAACCCACCCAAAAATGTAAACAACCATGAATGAGCAGCGCTTATTAGACGGAGGGGGTCCGACAGCTGAACAGTTCCATCATTCCACCAGGAAGGAGGTACACGGCTCTTGTTGTTTGTAGTTCAACCGTTTCTAGACGGTCAATACCGCTGTTTGATCTCGTCCTTATTGTTACTTTGTGCCAGGAATGGCTCTGAACAAGGGAACTGTCCAGGCGTCTCGGAGTGAGCCAAAGTGATGTTGTTCGGACATGGACGAGACACAGAGAGTCAGGAACAGTGGATGACATGCTTCGCCCACGCCGCCCAAAGGCAATTGCTGCAGTGGATGATCGCTACCTTCGGATTATGGCTCGGAGGAACCCTGACAGCGACCCCACCATGTTGAATAATGTTTTTCGTGCAGCCACAGGATGTCGTGTTGCGGCCCAAATTGTGTGCAATAGGCTGCATGATGCGAAACTTCACTGCCGACGTCCATGGCGAGGTCCATCTTTGCAACCATGACACCATGCAGCGCGATACAGATGGGCCAACAACATGCCGAATGGACCGCTCAGTATTGGCATCACGTTCTCTTAACCGATGAGTGTCGCATATGCCTTCAACCAGACAATCGTCGGAGACATGTCTGGAGGCACCCCAGTCAGGCTGAACGCCTTAGGCACATTGTCCAGCGAGTGCAGCAAGGTGTTTCGGGGTGGCATTACGTGGGGCCGACGTACTCCGCTGGTGGTCATGGAAGGCGCCGTAAGGGCTGTACGATAAGTGAATGCCATCCTCCGACCGACAGTGGAACCACATCGGCAACATATTGGCGAGGCATTCGTCTTCACGGACGACAATTCGCGCGCCCCCATGGTGCACATCTTGTGAATGGCTTCGTTCAGGATAACTACATCGCTCCACTAGAGTGCCCATTATGTTCTCCAGACAAGAACCCTACCGAATATGGCTGGGATAGATTGAAAAGGGCTGTTTATGGATGACGTGACCCACCAACCACTCTGAGGAATCTACACCGAATCGCCGTTGAGGAGTGGGACAATCTGGACCAACAGTGCCTTGATGAACTTGTGGATAGTATGCCACGACGAATACAGGCATGCATCAATGCAAGAGGACGTGCTAATGGATATCAGAGGTACCGGTATGTACAGCAATCTGGACCATCGTCTCTGATGATCTCGCTGTATTTTGGTACAACATGCAATGTGTGGTTTTCATGAGCAATAAAAAGGGCGCAAATGATGTTTATGTTGATCTCTATTCCAGTTTTCTGTACAGGTTCCGGATCTCTCGGAACCGAGGTCATGCAAAACTTTTATTGGTGTGTGTATATCCACCAACCGGAGAGTCGGGTTAGAGAAATTAAAAAGGGAAATATATAAGCCGAAGTTAGGTTTAATGTTAACTAGTGTACGATACTGCCTGGGAGGACAGGACTGCTGATCAGGTGAGTACAGAAACATTAACAAAACATCAAGTAGGAATAGTGCACAAGACGGGATAATAATGGGCAAGAAAATGGGAGTGTAGCTGAGCTACTACGAGCAGCTCAGTGAACGCATTGTGGTATAACAGTTCATTGGACGGGCATCCACAGGCATTGCAGCAGCCAGGAAAGACACAAAGCCAACCCCAGTAACAGTAGTAAAAGTTCGTGTGCCTACTTACTCCGTAGATGACGAATGGGTAGAATAATATATGAGGCAGTTCTGATCTTCAAGTGAGACGAAAGTTTAATTGTTCTGACGGACTTGAATTCGATGGTAGGTAGATGAGAATGTGGAACATCGACTTGGAGAAAAAAATTAAACGAGAAATCGCCCAGTAGAAATTTACACACAACATAATCATGTTAGGAGGTTGTATACGTGGAAGAGATCTACAGACACCGAATGGTTTCAGGTAGAGTACATACTACACTGAAGCGCCAAAGAAACTAATATAGGCATGCGTTATCAAATACAGAGACATGTAAACAGGCAGAATACGTTACTGTGGTCGACAACGCCTATATAAGACAACAACTGTCTGGGGCAGTTTTTAGATCGGTTACTGCTGCTACAATGGCAGGTTATCAAGATTTAAGTATGTTCGAACGTAGTGTTAGAGTCGGCGCACGAGCGAAGGGACACAGCATTTCCGAGGTAGCGATGAAGTAAGCATTTTCCCACACGACAATTTCACGAGTGTACCGTGAATATCAGGAATCCGGTAAAACATCAAATCTCCGACATCGCTGCGGCCGAAGAAAGATTCGACGAGAACGGTACCAACGACAACTGAAGAGAATCATACAACGTGACAGAAGTACGCAACTCTTCCACAAATTGATGAATATTTCAATGCTGGACGATCAACAAGTATCAGCGTGCGAACCATTCAGCGAAACATCATCGAAATTGTTTCAAATGGTATCGAGCGGATGGACTTGTACGGGTATGGTGACAACCTCTTGAAACCATGGATCCTGCATGTCAGAAGGGGACTGTTTATGCTGGTGGAGGCTCTATAATGGTGTGGGGCGTGTGCAGTTGGAGTGATATGGGACCTCTGATTCATCTACACTCCTGGAAATTGAAATAAGAACACCGTGAATTCATTGTCCCAGGAAGGGGAAACTTTATTGACACATTCCTGGGGTCAGATACATCACATGATCACACTGACAGAACCACAGGCACATAGACACAGGCAACAGAGCATGCACAATGTCGGCACTAGTACAGTGTATATCCACCTTTCGCAGCAATGCAGGCTGCTATTCTCCCATGGAGACGATCGTAGAGATGCTGAATGTAGTCCTGTGGAACGGCTTGCCATGCCATTTCCACCTGGCGCCTCAGTTGGACCAGCGTTCGTGCTGGACGTGCAGACCGCGTGAGACGACGCTTCATCCAGTCCCAAACATGCTCAATGGGGGTCAGATCCGGAGATCTTGCTGGCCAGGTTAGTTGACTTACACCTTCTAGAGCACGTTGGGTGGCACGGGATACATGCGGACGTGCATTGTCCTGTTGGAACAGCAAGTTTCCTTGCCGGTCTAGGAATGGTAGAACGATGGGTTCGATGACGGTTTGGATGTACTGTGCACTATTCAGTGTCCCCTCGACGATGACCAGTGGTGTACGGAAAGTGTAGGAGATCGCTTCCCACACCATGATGCCGGGTGTTGGCCCTGTGTGCCTCGGTCGTATGCAGTCCTGATTGTGGCGCTCATCTGCACGGCGCCAAACACGCATACGACCATCATTGGCACCAAGGCAGAAGCGACTCTCATCGCTGAAGACGACACGTCTCCATTCGTCCCTCGATTCACGCCTGTCGCGACACCACTGGAGGCGGGCTGCACGATGTTGCGGCGTGAGCGGAAGACGGCCTAACGTTGTGCGGGACCGTAGCCCAGCTTCATGGAGACGGTTGCGAATGGTCCTCGCCGATACCCCAGGAGCAACAGTGTCCCTAATTTGCTGGGAAGTGGCGGTGCGGTCCCCTACGGCACTGCGTAGGATCCTACGGTCTTGGTGGGCATCCGTGCGTCGCTGCGGTCCGGTCACAGGTCGACGAGCACGTGCACCTTCCGCCGACCACTGGCGACAACATCGATGTACTGTGGAGACCTCGCGCCCCACATGTTGAGCAATTCGGCGGTACGTCCACCCGGCCTCCCTCATGCCCACTATACGCCCTCGCTCAAAGTCCGTCAACTGCACATACGGTTCACGTCCACGCTGTCGCGGCATGCTACCAGTGTTAAAGACTTCGATGGAGCTCCGTATGCCACGGCAAACTGGCTGACACTGACGGCGGCGGTGCACAAATGCTGCGCAGCTAGCGCCATTCGACGACCAACACCGCGGTTCCTGGCGTGTCCGCTGTGCCGTGCGTGTGATCATTGCTTGTACAGCCCTCTCGCAGTGTCCGGAGCAAGTATGGTGGGTGTGACACACCGGTGTCAATGTGTTCTTTTTTCCATTTCCGGGAGTGTAGATACGACTCTGACAAGTGACACGTACGTAAGCATCCTGTCTGATCACTTGCATCCATTCATGCCCATTGTGTATTTCGACGGACTTGGGCAATTCCAGCAGGACAATGCAACACCCAAAACGTCCATAATTGCTACAGAGTGGCTCCGGGGCACTCTTCTACTAAGATGGTGATATTAAACTGCACAACTCTTAAAGGCGCATATTTGAACGCTGCCTACAATTTATTGGTTATGAACTTGCTGAGTGAAACTGAAGTGACTGCACTAAGGTAGGCAATTAAAGTCAAGTTTCAAGAGCCAGAAGTTCTCGAGAGTTTGAAAGAGAGTGACGGAAACGTTTGACTGGAACAGGGGAAAGGATTACAGTAAAGAAGAATGGGTAGCTTTCAGAAATTAAACAGTGAAAGCAGCGGAGGATCAAATGGGCAGGAAGACAAGCCCCAATATAGCTTCATGTATAAGATAAGAGATAATGAATTCAATTTTACGAAAGATAAGAAAATAAAAACTCAGGAATTGAAGTTGGCAGAAGGAATACAGACGTCCAAAAACTGAGACTGACAGAAAGTGCAAAATGAGTAAGTATAAATGGCCAGCGAACACACTCAAAGTTGTAAATGCATACTTGAGAAATTTTGTGACAAAATGCAAGCATCTACACGAAAACTAAGAGCTCGTACGGTAATCTAGTTTTAAGAAACCAATGGAAGTATCTGAGGTGGAAATAAAACGTAGAAGTGCCATACAAAGGAATCTATGCGACAATATGAAAAAGGAAGAGGTAGTAGATGAAGATAAGATAGGGGATATGATACTGCGACAAGAATTTGGCAGAACACCCAAGTACCCAAGTTGAAACAAGATACCTGGAATAGACCCAGTTCCCTCAAAATTACCGATATACTTGGGAGAACGTTCATTGAAAAGCTTCTCTACCTTTTATGCCAGATATACATATAAGGCAGGCGACGTTCCCTTAGACATTACGCAGTATTTAATAGTTCCAGTGCCAGTATAAAACTCTGACAGGTATATTACAGAACCCTCAGCCTTAATAAGTGATGGTTGCAAAACACTCACACAAATTATTTACAAGCTAATGTAGAAACTCGTAGAATCCAGCCTCACTGAACATCAGTTTGGGTTTCTGAAATATGTAGGTGCACGTGAGGCAATGCTGACGGTATAACTTGCCTTAGGAGACAGTATGAAGGAAAGTGAATGTATGTCCTTTGTAGAGCCAGAGAAAGCTTTGGTAATATCGACTGTAACGCGGTCTTTGAGATTCTAGAAACAGCAGTGATAAAACATTGGGAGCGAAAAGTTATCTCATATAGATACCAGCTTAAAGACATTTAAATGAAACAGTTGTGGACAAGGAAGTGAGATGCTATTCAGTTTATACATTGCTTAGGCATCAAAGGCAATTAAGCAGAAATCTGAAAGGGAACTGAAGTCCAGGATAGGAAATAAATACACCGAAGTTTGCTGATGATATTATAATTCTGTCAGAGACGGATAAGTACGCTCTAGGATGGAAATCGACAGGTGTGATGTACATGCACAGACAAACAAGTTATTACAATTTCAGAAAAAGTGGATGGTTTATTGAAGAGCAAGAGCTTCACAAATCGAGCGAGTCAATAATGCATTAGTTCACTTCTAGCTCTTACGCAAGCAGCTACACTCCTGGAAATTGAAATAAGAACACCGTGAATTCATTGTCCCAGGAAGGGGAAACTTTATTGACACATTCCTGGGGTCAGATACATCACATGATCACACTGACAGAACCACAGGCACATAGACACAGGCAACAGAGCATGCACAATGTCGGCACTAGTACAGTGTATATCCACCTTTCGCAGCAATGCAGGCTGCTATTCTCCCATGGAGACGATCGTAGAGATGCTGGATGTAGTCCTGTGGAACGGCTTGCCATGCCATTTCCACCTGGCGCCTCAGTTGGACCAGCGTTCGTGCTGGACGTGCAGACCGCGTGAGACGACGCTTCATCCAGTCCCAAACATGCTCAATGGGGGACAGATCCGGAGATCTTGCTGGCCAGGTTAGTTGACTTACACCTTCTAGAGCACGTTGGGTGGCACGGGATACATGCGGACGTGCACTGTCCTGTTGGAACAGCAAGTTCCCTTGCCGGTCTAGGAATGGTAGAATGATGGGTTCGATGACGGTTTGGATGTACCGTGCACTATTCAGTGTCCCCTCGACGATCACCAGTGGTGTAAGGCCAGTGTAGGAGATCGCTCCCCACACCACGATGCCGGGTGTTGGCCCTGTGTGCCTCGGTCGTATGCAGTCCTGATTGTGGCGCTCACCTGCACGGCGCCAAACACGCATACGACCATCATTGGCACCAAGGCAGAAGCGACTCTCATCGCTGAAGACGACACGTCTCCATTCGTCCCTCCATTCACGCCTGTCGCGACACCACTGGAGGCGGGCTGCAAGATGTTGGGGCGTGAGCGGAAGACGGCCTAACGGTGTGCGGGACCGTAGCCCAGCTTCATGGAGACGGTTGCGAATGGTCCTCGCCGATACCCCAGGAGCAATAGTGTCCCTAATTTGCTGGGAAGTGGCGGTGCGGTCCCCTAAGGCACTGCGTAGGATCCTACGGTCTTGGCGTGCATCCGGGCGTCGCTGCGGTCCGGTCCCAGGTTGACGGGCACGTGCACCTTCCGCCGACCACTGGCGACAACATCGATGTACTGTGGAGACCTCACGCCCCACGTGTTGAGCAATTCGGCGGTACGTCCACCCGGCCTCCCGCATGCCCACTATACGCCCTCGCTCAAAGTCCGTCAACTGCACATACGGTTCACGTCCACGCTGTCGCGGCATGCTACCAGTGTTAAAGACTGCGATGGAGCTCCGTATGCCACGGCAAACTGGCTGACACTGACGGCGGCGGTGCACAAATACTGCGCAGCTAGCGCCATTCGACGGCCAACACCGCGGTTCCTGGTGTGTCCGCTGTGCCGTGCGTGTGATCATTGTTTGTACAGCCCTCTCGCAGTGTCCGGAGCAAGTATGGTGGGTCTGACACACCGGTGTCAATGTGTTCTTTTTTCCATTTCCAGGAGTGTATATAGCCTGGCGTTGACTGATGGAGTTGTTGGATGTCATCCTGAGGGATATCTTCCCAAATTCTGTCCAACCGCACGTTAGATCGTCAAAATGCTGAGATCGTTGGCAAGCCCTGCCCATGACCCTCCAAACGACCTCAGCTGTGACTAGCACGAAAACAAGCATAAAAACTCTCACCTTGTGCGGGTGGGCATTGTCTTGCTCAAAATGTAAGCCTGGGAGGGACTGCCATAAAGCACAACAAAACGGGATGTAGAATACCGCCAGAGTATCGCTGTGCTGCAAGGCTGCCGCGAATGACAACCAAAGGAGTCCTACTACGAAAAGAAATAGCACCCCAGACCTTCACTCCTGTTTGTCGAGCTGTACAGTGGTCTAGAGTAAAGTTGGTATCCCACCGCTGTTGGAGGCGTCTCCAGACACGTCTTTGGCCTATAGTCTCATTGAATGGACTAGAATTGTCTCCAGTGATAACGCTTCGAAATGAGCCCCGATGATCAGTGAAGACATAACTCAATACTCGAAGACAGTGGTTGGGTATCAACCCGACACTCGCCAACCATACGATCCAACAGCCGGGAATAATGGTCTGATGTGCCATTTCTTTTCATAGCAGGACCCCTTTGGTTAACATCCTCGTCATCCTGACAGCGCAGCGGTTCGTCGACGATATTCTACGCCCTATTTTGTTGTCTTTCTTGGCAAGCTATCCTGGGCATACATTTCAGTAAGATAATCCTCACCTGCACAGGGCGAGAGATTCTACTGCTTGTCTTCCTGCTTGTCAAAATCTGCTTTGGCCAGTAAGTTCGCTGTATCTCTCCCCAGTTGAGAACTTTTGGGCAATTATGGGTATGCTCCTCCAACCAGTTTAAACGAATTTGCATTTTCACGAGCTAAGGCAGCAGTTGGACAGAATTTGACAGGAGTAGGGTCTAACAACACTGTCACTAATTGGCAAACCAAATAACTGCTTGCATATGAGCCAGAGGTGGACCAACGCGTTACCGACTTGCTCTATTTGTGAAGCTCTTTCTCTTGAATCAATTATCCAATTTTTCTGCAATTGTAAACATTCGTTTGCCTGTACATATACATCACATCTACCATTTTCAGGCCCATGGGGATAATTTTTAGGTGGTTCGTTGGTGCTTTATTTTCTTAATGTGTGTGTGTGTGAGGGAAGATTAGGTGAATGGAACAGACAGTTATAAAATGAACATCATAAAAGTAAAACGTAGGTAAAGGATTGTAGTAGTATTAAATCAGATGATGCTAAGGTAACTAGAGTAGGGAATGAGACTCTGAAAGTAGTAGAAGAATTTTGCTATTTGGGCAGCAAAATAACTGCTGGAGGCCAAAGAAGGTACAAAATTTACAAAGGTTGTAACAAGAACAGTGTTCCCGAGAAAGATAAATTTGATAACATCAAATATAAATGTAAGTGTTTGAAGATTTTTTAAAGACATTTGTCTGACTTAAGCCTTGCACGGAGATCAAAATTGGACGATAAACATTCCATGCCAGAAGAGAAAAAAATGGTTCAAACGGCTCTGAGCACTATGGGACTTAACTTCTGAGGTTATCAGTCCCCTAGAACTTAGATGTACTTAAATATAACTAAAGTAATGACATCACACATATCCATGTCCGAGGCAGGATTCGAACCTTCGACCGTAGCGGTCGCTAGGTTCCAGACTGTAGCGCCCACAACCGCTCGGCCACTCCGGCCGGCGCTAGAAGAGAATAGAAGCTTTTGTACTATGGTACTACAGAGGAATGCTGAAGTTTAGATCGAATAACTAACTGGAATTATTGTATCGAACTGAGGGAGAACGAAATTTGTGACACAATTTGACTAAAAGAAGTGATCAGTTGATAGGACACGTTTTGGGGAATCAAGAATCCGTCACTTTGGTAACGGAAAAAAGACTGTATGTGGGGCAAGTGAGGATTAAACACTGTAGAATGAGATTATGTCGTGACTTCAGTCAGCAAGTTCAGTTGGTCGTAGTTGGGAATAGCTATGCAAAGAAGAAGAGGTTTTGCACTGGTCAACATCAAAAGCCTAGCGTGTCCTATCTCCAGCTTCACATACCACCTTCAACGATAGTCCTTCCTCACTCCCCTCACTCCTCCCACGCCCTGTCCCCCACAAACATGCGTAAAGGGCCGTATCATCCAATCCAAAAGGAGAAATTTTATCCATCTAACAACAGATGTGATTAAGCAGCTGATGTACATCCATGGCAAAGTATGCAGATGGTTTGCCATCATAACATGTACACGGTGTGTGTGCATCCAGATACCGAGACCAGGTTACCATCATTTTCTTCACGAAACTCTTGAGGGTAAATTTCCGTTTACCTACACTCACCACCTTCCTCCTCCCCATCATATGAGGAATGATTCCCGAGGTACCTTAATGTTATCTCTACCGCACATTTCTTATGTGTTTAAGCGTTCATTAGTACCACACAATATACTTTGTAGTCCACCATTCATTTAAGGCAACAATGTTGTTTGAGCTGCACACAAGCCTCGCCGTAACCATGACGGTCTGACATATCATAGTGAATCCCACAATATTTGTAGTCCAAGAAATCAGATGACGACCCCAATGTACAAACCAACATCTTACCAAACTGATGAAAAGGAGGAAGGCACTGAAGTCACTTTCGATAGGAAAGAAGATGGTACAGGGACGCCTGGCTATACTGATTTAAGGCTGGTATCATGATGATTTCTTTGAATACACTGGAGTCAATTTTCTGCACCATAGATCAGCAGTCCACACTTTTTCCCCATCTCTGATGACACTGTGCTGCTTTCCTTTCGTGACAGATATCATAGAATTAAGATTTGTCGTATTAGATATGTATCTTGCAAGTACTTTTGCAAGGACGTCTTTCTCAGAGTTGCCAAGCATCTTGTAGTTTGCTTCACTTAACTCTGAGCCTACATAACAGTTTAACTTTGTACGGCCTTGCACTGTTCTCCTCATGTATTTGAGTCAAACGACTAACACCGTCTGTTACTTACTAATCGCACGATCAAGTGCATTTTTACCAAGGGTGAAGTGCGACTCTACAGTCATCGTCATTAGGTGTAAGTTACCGGTTGTGATAAGATCACGCTTGATTTTACGACAACATTTTTCGGATGGCAGTTTCTCAGTTCTGATTGTTCATCACATTAGAAACTAGCAGATGATAAATGTTAATGTAATGTACAGTACAGCAGTGCAGCAAGCATTTTATTCTGTGGCGTATCAAGCTTTGTGATAAAAGAAATCATTCAATTTGTCCAACATACCTGATGACTTTCTGGTGACTTTCAATGCACTGACATAATTTTTCATACATTTCATCACCGCAAGTATTCTCCGTCTGGCCTATCACGACATTGGCCCTTTTCACTATCCTTACTTCATTGTTCTCGGTTTTCAGACTGACAATGCGCAGTGTAAGAATTCGCATCTCCGCAGCCGTGAGGATCATGACAGTAACGAAGAGTAAGTCCACACCGTTGCTGAGCTGTGTTGCCCACGTCGCTAACATGCACTGCAAGGCGTACGACAGCTCGTAGTAGTTGGTGTTGTTGTCCCAGCCGTGCTGAACTAGCGGCAGGCGCCGTTGTTCTGGCTGTGTAATGATCGGCATGGGGAACCACACAGGGTACTGCGAGAACATTAGGAAGAGCAGTCCTATGGTGAGACGGGAGGCACGCCTCTGGGAGCCTCGCCGAATATCAGCCAAGGCAGGATCTGCCGAACAGAATTCACTTTGCACAGACATCAGGGTCTCCACGCGTCGAGCCAGTGCGTTGTACTGTCGCCGATTGCGCATGAACAAGGCCATCTTGGCGGTGCCGCAGGCATTGGTGAAGGCGCTGATGAATACCAGCGTCGTCTCATCCATGTCTCCCCAGCTGAAGTAAAGGGACAGTGAACTCTCTATCGCGTTCCACACGCCCATTGCGAGGCAGAAAGCGTTGTACACGTCATAAAACCAGGAACCAGACAGAGGCCACGCACCAAAGAGCCACAGATGGCGGATGTTCAGTTTGAGGATCGACTGCCCACTGTCAGCCCAGGACAGTGGCATTTCAGTTTCCTCTGGTGCTTCTCGCGCCATCTAGTTAGTCTAGAAGTGGCGCTGACTGGCGCTTTATTCGTAAGATAATTAAATTAGATGACAAACGACAGCTAGTCTGTGTCGTTCAGCCTTTTTTTACATCCACTGACATTCCAGCGACCATCTATATATAAATGAACGTAACTGCAGCAAATAACCGGCTTGATATGGAGTTGTCAGTAATGGAGTGATGTTGAGCATGGTAACTCATTATTTAGGGTCTTATACAGTTAATGAAGTCTGAGTTACGTAATGCAGGCAAAGTAACACGACACGGTAAATGAAAGATGCAAGTGGTTCGGTCGTCTTGCTCAGCATTACAGAAATTGATGGATCAGCCAAATTAAGTAGAAGGAAGATTATGGTTTAACGTCCCGTTAACATTGAGGTCATTAGAGACGGCGCAATTAAAAGTAACGACTCCCTCTCCACCTGTTTTCATCGACGCCGAGCATATTGTCCTTGTATGAAAGGAAATACAATGAACATTTACTTGAAACACGTGCTGCTGAAAACAGAGCCTACTTTCATCAATATGCGTCTTTGAAAAATTAGTGGACCCACATAGAAAGTGCTGAGTATTGGTAACACATTATAGCTCGCTTAACTATCTAGAATTGAATACACAGTACTCAACGTAAACCTGAATCTGACTTAGATGCTGGTGCATTTTTTGTTCGCACAGTGTCAACGCCTTGATGAGACACATTTGGTCCACATCAGTCTATATGAATGGGCAGTTCTAGATGAGGCAAATGGTCGTCTTCGATTCTTTGGTGCGTGCTAGGGAAGTGCTGTATGTCAGGACAACATTTTGCTTACAGAGTGCTTGTATGGCTGGTCCCGGTGTACATCTGTGGTATAGTAGGCTTGACAATTGGTACTAATAATAAATCTGTGAAATCGTTGTGTCTGTTTGTCTGTCTTTGTACACGCCAATCTCCAAAGCTATTTGACATCCTGATTTAAAATTTTACGACTGCTAAAACTTTCTTGTCTGTCTGTTTCAATGTCTCAACAAGCTAATTTGTGAAACCACTAGACGAATCTTTTGGGGTAACTTCAGCGTGGCTATGGGCATCGTATACGGCATATTTCATCACAGTCGCAGTGCATGCGCATCGTTCAAAGTGCACCAGGATGAATTTTCCGTACTCCCCTGGCCACAGAGTCCCCTGATTTAAATCCGATCGCCATTGTAACCTCCGACTTACATCTGTTTTCGTCTGAAATTTAGCCCAACCTTACCTCCCACTCTATAAAAGTCTTTGTACTGTCAAAACTATGTCCCCAGCAACTCTTAGACAACTTAAACTCGTCCGCTAACGTTTGAGTAAACAGAACGTAATTGCAACTGAACTGTAACTGATCTGAATTTCTGTTTCTAAACAGATATTCAAACTGTTGCATGCGGTAATGCGTAATGATAAACAGAGGGGTTGGGAGTGTAACTATTCCTATCAAATAGTATTCCAAGACAACGATTTTAGAATGAGATATGTATTCAAAAAGACAAAGGAAAACTTCGCATGACCTTCACACATAACATATGTCTGAAAAATACTGTGCTTAACAAAATGAACAATGATTTTAAAAAAGTACGGTATTAACAGAGAATTTCTATAGAAACCAAACGGCTTAATCAGTTAATCTGTTAAGGGAAGTGGGATTGTCTCTCCCTCAGCTCTGAGAAAATTAACTAACTGGCACTAATCATTCCCAACTGCAATGTGCTGCAGTCTTACCTCTAACTTCCTCTTTTCAAAAAGAATAACAGTATTCATAATTTATATCCTTTTCCGCTACGTCATATTCATCCTTGCTGTTCTTTACACTAAATCTTTCTTCATTTAACAATTACCATCACACGTCAACACAACACTACTGAATATGTCCATTAGCTACCACACTTCAAATAAGAATGCATCAGAGAGCGCAGAGGCAAAGACTGTGCCACGACAAGACCAAAGATTGTTTAACACTAACGTAGCTTCCTCTCTCTCTCTCTCTCTCTCTCTCTCTCTCTCTCTCTCTCTGACGTGCACATCAACAACATACAAAAATTAAAGTAACATAACCACCTTACATACCCTCCACCATCCCGCAGTTAATTTTTGTACGAGGGTCATTTCAGATAGGAAGGGGCGAGGACAAAATTCTAAACTTTATGGATAGGAACGTACTAAACATGTTACGAACACAAAGAGCAAAATAGCTTTAGAAGAATATGAGTTACAGAACTGTAAGTAAAAAATATTTACTAAATTCTAGAACATGTGAATAATAATTAATAATTAATCAATAGAATTCACCACTGGTAGGTCGTCAGTTTTTTATAATGTCTATGAGAACTTTCTGCAAAGGGTTATCTTTAATTTTTATATGTCCTATTTTGTACTGAAGTAGCATTGGCACTGTACACTGTTTTTTTAGTACACAGTAACTAGGTTAGAGTGTCTATACCACGTAAGGCCAACATTTCTGAAGCACAGTCACATATGACAGTAGTAATCTGCACCATGACAGCAGGTAGAAGAGTGTCCTTGTCACAAACGATCAAACTTTCTTTAGCTCCTCGCAATAATGTCACTGTTGTGGGAAGTTATGTGGAAGCAGACTCAGTGAGACTAAGCACGGTACTCAGCTGACAACCCCACACACACACAAACAGTAAAATGTAGTAGTATCTGCTTGAAGCAGATTGTAGATCCATTGATAATTCCAAAGCCATCTTGCAGTATCGAAGAGGTTATTATGAAAGTCATTTTAAGCTTGTATCGGTGTATTTGGTAGAGTATGTTTCACTATATAATCAGCAGTCTTATTTCTTCTGCACTGGCAAGTTCCAGTTATTTGTGGAGAAGGGTCAATCAGTTACAATTTGTTACATTTACAATATACAATTACTTATAATAAGACAGGGATAACAAGATCATATTTCTAGGTGTATGAAAAAGTAAGAAAAAAGTTGCATCATGATTTTACAATAATGGATTACAGAAACATCACAGAACTAAATCATTTGAAACAGTGTAAGGTAAGAGTCATGATAATAAATAATTATATAATACCTGCACAGAATGACCCTACAGAAGATACTAAATCCATGGGAATAAACATGTATGAAGAATACCTGTAAAAATACACAAAAGTATAGGAAGTATGGTGGAAAGAGACACATAAAGGTAGTGGTCACACACAAGAAATAAGCATATGATAGTGGTCACACCCACATAGATAAGGAGAACGCAAATATATAATTAGGAATAACAAGTCAGTCTATGATTACATCTAATATGGTCAGTACTGCATGCTATCTAGTTACGTTTCATCCTTTAGTTTGTGCACCTTTTAAACCTTTCGCCTATAATTTCATCAAACTTTCAACAAATACCACTGTTTACTGTACTCTTGGCTTCTTTCTGTCATATGTTTCATACATTCTCATAAGTTCATATATTTTAGCGCCATTTGTCGTCTTTGCCGTACATGCCATTTCTCATTTTTGCCCTACCTAATGAATTCTCGTATCTGCCTTACCTAACCATTTCTCATATTTGCCCTACCTAATCATTTCACCTCACATCATCTTTGTAAACATTTCTTTGCACTTTGATATTCATCTTTGTAACCATTTGTTTACTCTTTCATACTTTTTCCTCTTTGTTTCCTTCTTATATTTCTTTCATGATTTCGTACACATCATAAATGACTTAAGGAAGGTTCCTACAATATGTACTTAACATAATTATTATACTAAGGGTGCTGCACCATATAGTTACAATTTATATAGAGAATATAAATTTAAAGAAAATCAATGAAAGACCTAAATATAAGAGGCAAATACCACCTGAAACATCCTTAAGCTAAAGCAATGGAAGTTATTATGTTACATCATATGTAAATACAAGAAGACAGTTAGTCGGCGATGTCACACATGTTAGTAGAAAAATAGAGGCGGAAGAATCACATTCCATGCCGTGGCAAAAGAGAGTAAAGCTGAAAAGTAAAAAAAAAAAAAAAAAAACATCATTAATATTCCTTACACTTCCTGCGTATTGTCTTTCCATGTCGCACCTTGTGAGTGATGAATTTCATCATCACTTCCCAAGAATTTAAAATTTCCAAAACACCTAGACTGTTACGACATCGGTTCATACATACGTCAAGTTTATTTGTTCATGAGACCCAGAAAATATTAGATACAGGCTCCCAGGTAGATGCTATTTTTCTTGACTTCCGGAAGGCGTTCGATACAGTTCCGCACTGTCGCCTGATAAACAAAGTAAGAGCCTACGGAATATCAGACCAGCTGTGTGGCTGGATTGAAGAGTTTTTAGCAAACAGAACGCAGCATGTTGTTATCAACGGAGAGACGTCTACAGACGTTAAAGTAACCTCTGGTGTGCCACAGGGGAGTGTTATGGGACCATTGCTTTTCACAATATATATAAATGACCTAGTAGATAGTGTCGGAAGTTCCATGCGGCTTTTCGCGGATGATGCTGTAGTATACAGAGAAGTTGCAGCATTAGAAAATTGTAGCGAAATGCAGGAAGATCTGCAGCGGATAGGCACTTGGTGCAGGGAGTGGCAACTGACCCTTAACATAGACAAATGTAATGTATTGCGAATACGTAGAAAGAAGGATCCTTTATTGTATGATTATATGATAGCGGAACAAACACTGGTAGCAGTTACTTCTGTAAAATATCTGGGAGTATGCGTGCGGAACGATTTGAAGTGGAATGATCATATAAAATTAATTGTTGGTAAGGCGGGTACCAGGTTGAGATTCATTGGGAGAGTCCTTAGAAAATGTAGTCCATCAACAAAGGAGGTGGCTTACAAAACACTCGTTCGACCTATACTTGAGTATTGCTCATCAGTGTGGGATCCGTACCAGATCGGGTTGACGGAGGAGATAGAGAAGATTCAAAGAAGAGCGGCGCGTTTCGTCACAGGGTTATTTGGTAACCGTGATAGCGTTACGCAGATGTTTAACAAACTCAAGTGGCGGACTCTGCAAGAGAGGCGCTCTGCTTCGCGGTGTAGCTTGCTCGCCAGGTTTCGAGAGGGTGCGTTTCTGGATGAGGTATCGAATATATTGCTTCCCCCTACTTATACCTCCCGAGGAGATCACGAATGTAAAATTAGAGAGATTAGAGCGCGCACAGAGGCTTTCAGACAGTCGTTCTTCCCGCGAACCATACGCGACTGGAACAGGAAAGGGAGGTAATGACAGTGGCACGTAAAGTGCCCTCCGCCACACACCGTTGGGTGGCTTGCGGAGTATAAATGTAGATGTAGATGTAGAAGTTTATCTGTTAGGCAAAGAAAAGATAGATTACTTCTACAGAATTCAGTAGAAGTGAAATTTTGGGTGCACATAGCTACATACAAATCAGAAAAAAATATAATTCAACAGTATAAACAAGAAAATAGACATTACCACATTACCACAAAGACAAATCATTAAATGTTCAATGAGGTACCAAGTACTAAAAGACTGTGCCACCCTACAGAGTAATGCTCAGTGCCGAGCCAAATCTTTGCAAAACACGTTTGTGCACAAATGGAGACAAAAATATACATTTCTCGAATTATTGTAAAGTATAACTATTACATGTTACGTTGTTCTAATGAAAAAATGACGTCAAACGAAAAGGCGGAATAATATACATCAGATAATTGTAAACTACACATCAAGGAAATAATAGTGTTGCCTTAACTCGTGTTAGCTTCATTCACTATTGTCATAGAACCATCTCTTTTAAAAAACTTACCTTTTACGCTTACAAACATGAAATGCATCCCCATGGCACAAAAATTGACTATAACGAGAAACAAGGTCCCTATGCCCTAACCATTACTCACTCATTTGTTTCTACATTAATCATAATAATTTCCTCGTCCTATTACAGCAAGCATGCTAAATCTCTTAACTGTCATCTCATGTACCTCACCCACATAAATTTCAGTGTTCTATTACAATATTAATCATATTTGCTGTATTTGCCTCAGTATACACTTCAAATAACAATTACCTCTCCTACTTTAGTCCACTTGTTTCTCCACAGACAACACCTCATAGCTATAAACGTAAGTATTACAGTTCAGTAAACACAGCATCACTACCTCACTATAAATTCTGAAAAACGTCTTACATCAAAATACCTATCACTCTTCTTCCCAGATAATACAGTTACCATCCTAACGGCCTGTATATCTCACAAATATTATATGTCTCTCTATTATCATCACTGTGTTTAACCTAAAATATTGCTCAACTGAACATTACTGATAACCTATGTAACCTTTCAGAAATGGTTTAAAAATACTGTGAATGCTCATTTTCTTAGAAATTATTTGTTCTTATTCGAATTCTACATGAAATTCAAAGTTTGTAGCAGTTTGTTTAGCGTACACGTCGTGGCAGCAAATCGCTCACGTTGCTGCGCGATAAATGAAGTTCGTTGCTCGACGATAGTCACCGATTCTCGTCAAAAGTTGCCTGCCCAACGATGGGAGACTCTTTGGCATGCATTGCAGTAGCACTGTTTATCGCTAACTGTTGCTGTGTGCTGTAACCAAGGAATATTTTCGAACAGGTGACATGTATGTAATTCTGTCATCTGGGTGCAACAACTTAAGTAAATAGAATTATTCTATACATGGTTTGATACGTTAAACATGATGAAGTTTCTTGCTCGTGTGTGTCCCAATAGTTTCAATTTCCACAACATTGTTCTGTAAAGCTCTATCAATGCTGTAAGGTCCATTATATACAAGAAAGATGGATAAGATGTTTACTTATACAAGATAAAGAGTGAGATTTAACCAGAATTTTCTGTCCAACTTGTATCTTTCTGATGTCAACCTGTTCCTGCTGAGATTTATTTCTTCTTTCTGCAGCCTTTTTGATGTTGTTTAGCGCAGTATCTATTACTTTCTAACGAAGTAATTTTTTTGAAGCTCGAAATGATATTAACTCCCTGATATATGCGGTGGTTGTTAATTTTTTTAGTACAAGTAACGGAGATAACGATTTAGAAACGTGTGGTAACTTATTGAGTAGCTCTTGGAATGTGTGAATGCGTTTGTTCCAAGTCTGGTGTTGACGATGACAATATATTCTGCACAGCTTGTTAATTTCTCACATAATACATTCTGGAGGATTATAATGAGGCCAACTGACTGCAATTGAAACAGGTCTCATTTTGTGAGGTCGTAAAGTGCGTAACCAAGTATTTGAGAAAAATTATGGACTGTTGTCGGAAATGACTTTATCAGTACGACCAACTTCTCGTAGAAAGTTATTTAGAAAGGCTTTGGATACTGCTTTGGCAGTAGCTTTTCGCAAAGGAGTGAATGAAACGAATTTTGAAGTCAATTCAACGGCAACAAAAATGTAGGCGAATCCACTGAGTGGTCTGAAAAGAGGTCCTAAAAGGTCTGCTGCAGCCAACTCCTTTAGTTTAGAAGGAATTATAGGAAATAATGGTGCTCGATGAGTAATGGTTAATGGTTCAGCTTTCTGACACAATTTGCATTTTGCTAAAAGTTTCCGTATTCCTTTCAGCATGTTATTAAAGAAACAAGTGGTGCAAAGTTTGTGAAAACGTTTTCTAAGAACATTGTGAGCATAAGCTTATTTACAAAATCATCGGGTACGCACACAACACGATGAGAGTCACTGACTGTACATCTTTTGAAAAAAAACGTTCTTATGTACTAAATAAAATTGTGTTATTGTAGTGTTTGTTTTGTCATACCATTTACTTTTTACATCTTTCAGATAGGGCCCTTATTCTGTTCATGCTCTGTGCCTCTTAAAGAAAAGGAGACAAAGTTATCAAAAGCGATCTTTTTTATATACAAGAAACTGAAGTTTTTCTCCAAATCATTTTCAGAAGTGTTGTTAGCAAAACCAAAAGGACCACATGATAAAGTATCCGCTACAACATTTTGAGTACTGGCAACTTGAACAATAGTGAAGCTAAACTCTTTTAAATACGAAGCCCATCGTTTCTAATGATCGTGGTTTAGTTTAGATAACACCAAAAATTGGACTGCTCGATGAGCAATGTACACTTTAGTATGTTTCCCAAATAAGAACCGAAATTTAGAAAATGCCCAAATAATTGCCAATGCTTCCTACTCAGTCAAAGAATAATTTCTTTTAGATTTAGACAAGACACGACCGGCAATGGCTATACTTCTCTGCACAGTTATACTGTTGTCTTCAAGTTCTTGGAATAGATGAGCGTGAAGTCCAATTTTTAACGTGTTCCTTGATAAGCAAAAGTCTCGTGATGAATCAGGATGAGCAAGCATCTTTCAAACTCTAACTGTGCTTGTTCATCCCAGTGTCATATGGGCTTTTTTTTCAGTAAGTGAACATAATTTAGGAGTGACAAGAGTTTTCGTATTTAAGAACAGGCGATAAAAATTTGCTAAACCAAGCACACTTCGAATTTAGTTTGCGAAAGGAAGGGTATTGTCCTAATTGCTTCGAGTATCTCTGGGTCTGTTTCATTACCTCCTGACGAAGTTATAAGACCAAGAAATTTTACTCTTGTTTTTCCAAACTGTAATTGACAGTGATTCCCGAATCCTTAAAAACGTGCAATAAGCGTCTCAAAATACGGTTATGGTTCAAAATGGCTCAATTGGCTCTAAGCACTATGGGACTTAACATATGAGATCATCAGTCCCCTAGACTTAGAACTACTTAAACCTAACTAACCTAAGGACATCACACACATCCAAAACCGAGGCACGATTCAAACCTGCGACCGTAGCAGCAGCGCGGTTCCGGACTGAAGCGCTTAGAACCGCTCGGCCACAGCGGAAGTCGGTTATGCAGTGAAAAGTATTCTTCTGGTATAAGGTGTTATGTGTTTCTTCAAGTAGTCAGGTAAAATAGTGTTCAAACCTCAAGTAAAAGCAGCCGACGAGATGTGTCTGTTATCAACTGTAAGATTTCGAACGACTGTGATGACTTTTGTAAGCTTTCGCTAGACTGTGGCGACTTAGCGCCGACCGATTCAACTTCAGAATTGGCAAGTTCATTACCTATCGATTGTTCTGTTTCATTATTGTTCGCTAATTTAATGAACAGTTGTGGATCCACGCAATTTCCTGCAGTTTCATGTGAACTATTGGTATTTGCTAATTGGCTTTTTCTCATCCTGTGCCGAATCTTTATTTTGCAACATCCTCTGTTGTCTCACGCTATGACGGATTTTCATATTGTTTTCTGTTGTACCAACCTTGATGAACACTATTTCTTGGAAAAACAGAACTGCTACAATGATCAAACAAACGATACTGTACTACCGAAAACACAAATACTCAACGGTGAAATAAATCCATACAGAAACTGTACTGTTATGCCAACTGCTTACGCAAAAAAGTAATCGATACTCGCGACACGTCACAAAATTTCACAAATTGAACACAGAATATTAAATGAATTGCCTGAAAAAGAAGTACAACTTTTGCTTTCGACAAATCGAACACTCTTTTACTACATATTACCAAAAGAACCAAGGAACTATCCCACAAGAAAGATCGACACTTATCTTTACTCCCGTCTGAAATCGAGCACAATTTACCTCCCACTCCATAAAAGTCTAAATACTACCAAAACCATGTCCCCACAAATCTTAACCAACTTAAACTCGTACGCTGACCTTTGACTAAACAGAAACTAATTTAAACTGAATTGTAACTTATCTGAACGCAGCTTGTCTTTATATTAAATGCGTAACTGAAGTAAAACAATTATCTGGCCCCAATCAAAATTTCCACTTACCTCGCATCATATGTTGCAGATTTCTCGAAAGCACAACAGCAAGCAGCAGGAAGGCTAAGCTTGAATTCTGTTTTTAAACTCATATTCAATGTGTTGCATGTGGTAATGTATAGTGATAAAAATAGGGGTGGGAAGAGTATTTATTCTTATCAAACGGCATTCCAAGACAACGATTTTAGAATGAGATATGTTTTCAAAAAGACACAGCAAAACTTCGCATGATCTTCACACGTAACATAGATCAGAACAATACTTCGCTTAACAAAATAAACAATGATTTAAAAAGAGTGCAGTATCGACGGAGGTTTTTTATAGAAACCAAACGGCTTAATCAGTTAATATGTTAATGCATGACTCAGGGAAGTGGGGTAGTCTTTCCCTCAGCTCTGAGAAAATTAACTAGCTGACAATAATCATTCCCAACTGCACAGGTTCCAGTCTTACCTCAAAAACTTCTTCTCTTCAAAAATAATAATATTATTTAAAATTTGTACCCTATTCGCCTTCCAATATATACTTCATATCTATCCTAGCTGTCCTTTACAATAAATATTTCTTCATCTAACCTATACCATCACAATTCAACACGCAGTAATGAATACGTCCATCGCCTACCACTCCACAACTAAGAATATGGCACGAAAAGACCAAAGATTGTTTAACACAAACGCAACTTGAAACACAAACGTAACTTGCTCTCTCTCTGATGTTTACACTAATAACAAATAAAATCAAAATGACATGACCACCTTATACAATATATCCTCAGTCAAAAATCAAGCCACAGCTGACCACTTCACTGGCTTCAGTATGGCTGGAGTTTCCCGTCGGTACCTTCCAGAACCTCACTGCCTCTCTCCCTGCACGTCCACGCTACAAAAGTTGGATTTTCAGGCTTTTGACAGGTGGTCACATTGATATGACTGGATGGTGTACTACATAGGTAGTATTACAGTAAACGTAATGTCTCCAAAATTTCCGATATTAATTCAATAATTGTCGTTCCTAAAACTGACCAGGTGGATGGGTAACAGAAACATTGTATAGTTATTTCTTTTTACTTATGACAGAAATACAGTTTTACAGCGAATTACGATTATTCTTACTATGTGAGTCCTTCCCTTCAACGCTTCTGCAGGTCTACGTCAGTTTGTCGAGAAGCCATTACATTTCCCACGATTCCTCAATAATACATGTGAAATATTTTTTGTGCTTTTATAAGGAATTAAATCCATTTCTGCCCATAATATCCAACTGTTACACATAATAGGCCTTTATGTATACTGTACAAGATGAACTAAACTGTCATCTGTGTGTGTGTGTGTGTGTGTGACTTAATTAACTATATTCAAGATACAGAAGTAAAAGTTGTTTCAAAGTCTCTGCGACAAAGGTCTATGTGTGACAGATGACGTCGTTAGAGACAAAATGATCGCTGATGCTTGCAGGACACCATGCGTCCTTAAGGTTCGCCGGCCCTCGGAGACGAGATGTCCGCGAACTAGCAGAGTCTTTTCTTCTTCTTTCTTTTAGATTAAATTACATTCAGTTTCCATTCCATAGACCGAAAATTGAGATGATTCTCGTGTGTGTGAAACAAGGCGGAAAGTATAATCAAAATAATTCATTACTTTACAGTAAACTGGAACTGCTAATATTTACAGAATTAATACACTGTCAGAATGAAACGTACTTATGAACTTTTCATAAATTTATCATACACAAAATGCCTAATCTTGAATGTTGTGGCCAAGCGCTGTCAAAGCTGAAATCTAACTGATATTTTTACTTAAGTTGGTCTTACAGTCCTTGTTAAGATATTCATCTATAGAGCAGAAGAAGATGTCTACCAAAAAGCTTTTCAAACTCTGTTTAAACTGTGTTTTGTCTGAAATCAAATTTTTAGTGGGTGATAGAAATTTATTGAAAATGTGTGTCTCTGAATATTGTACACCTTTTTGGACCCTGGTAAATGATTTTAGGTCTTGGTTTACACTGTTCTAATTCCTTGTATTGATACTATGTATTGAGCTCCATACTACCTACACCAACTGATAGAGTGCTTTCAACAACAAAACATAAGAATGTCTCGACGTGTAGAAACATGTTTTAGAAGCGAATGGGGATGTTTAATTTTTCTTGACCTACTGCCTTTACACTGAGGAGATGGCAGGACTATAGACTGCACACACTGTATGCGAAGGCCGAAGAATGCCCACGTCCTGCCAACTCTCACGGTCGTAATTAGTCTTAAGTCACCACCATCACCGGGAGGCATAAGAGGACATTTCGTCTCTAATAAAAGTTGTTCTCCATGCCATTATCAATCACCCCTACACGTTTGTCGCAAAAGCTTTGAAACTACCTGTACATTCGTATTTTGAATGCAGTTACTTGTTTCACATATACTCTCGGATGACTGTTAGGTATCTTGCACAGTCTACTTTACTCTTTCCTTTGTTGTTAGAATTTTAGTTCCAACAATGGGTGTAATATTTTCCCTCTGCTATCTCCAGAACAAAGGTGTGCAAATAATGTCGTCCTACTTCCTCGTGTGACGCGGCGGGAAAAATTATTCGTTTAGTTAGTTTATGAAAATTGGCATGTTTGGTAATCTTGAGCGATTTTTCGATACCACAGCCTTTTAAACGACTTGAAAATTACTTTTACGAAAAGCTAGGAATAGATGAAGACTGTACTGTTTGTACTCTTCAGTGCACTGCTCCACAATTCAGCTTAGCGGAACTGAAATGAAATGTAGTAGCCCTCTATAAATAATGCAAAGAAGTCATTAATTATGGCAACAAAACTAAACAGTATATTATGATCAGTGTTCCCACCCATAAGAATCATTAATTTTTGTAAATCATTAAAACTTGTTCTATCAGCTATGAACAGAGTTCAGAGATGATTCCTACACTTTTTTCTCGACTGTATTAGTTGCAGGCCTTAAATGTGGAGTATAATTTAAGCCTCTTTCGACATGGTTTGCTATAATACTGAAGGTGCTGCATGAAACACAACATCGAAAACACAATATAGGCCTTTCAGTTAAATTACTAAAGCCATAAAAGTTTACTTTTACTTGTTTTCTGTAGATTAGCGCGACGTGTCATTCATGTCAGTCGTTGTTAATGCCTTCTGAGGCTTAAGCGGACACAGTCACGGAAAAATTCACAGCACATTATTTAGCATGGTGGGACACAGGACATACGACTCATGGAGATAGAACTTCTAAGGTGCGAACACCTAGTTCTATGTAGACATACATGCTCGGTGCGGATGGCGGACGAAGCACTCGTTCTAAAAACGCTTCCAACTTTGACAGTAGTGCCCTGTCAGCACCGTTTATGACTATAAAATTATTTATATCGTAGTTAGTTGAAGACTAGGAATGGTTCCTATTTTTCTCTAAATAAATCTGTATTTTATTAATGTTCTATAAATTCCTTACCCCGATATCTCATAAATTTTGACGCCAAAATATTTCAAATGGAACCGAGGGTAGATGGTGGCCCCTGAACCGTCTCTGTTTTACTTTCTGTACATTTGATGAATACAATACTGTCCCAAAACTTCGTACAGCTTCATAATTACATACAACAAATACAGCGCTGCCACCTTGGATTTAGTAGCCTAATAACCAACGTAACTTGCTCTTTATCGCTTAACCAATTTTAGTTACAAAAATTGGTTTCTTCTTAATAATTAAAAAGTACACGACGCAGCATTGAGAAAAGCTCTGCCTTATGTTTTTATGATAACATGAAGCTAGTTCCAGAAGTAAAACTCTCTAACTTTAATATTACTTGTTGTAAAATTTTGGAAAAGTGGAATAAGTCTAAAAATAAAAAAGTGAACTTCATGGAAACTCCTACATCTGCATCTAATTCCAAAATAGAATTCCCTAACATCAATACGATGAGCCTCTTAAACTTCTACGAATGGCTGACTTTTGGAGTAATCAATTAGCGAATCATGTTGGGATTCATAACATTTAATCTTTTCATAGTCCTACATAATTTGACCAGCTCTCGAAACAATATGTAAACACGTAATTTTACATAAGTACTTTGGCAAATCTATGTGTTACCGGCTCATGGCGTGCTTCGCTCTGTTGGACCTCGGCTGAGCGACTGTTAAAAATTAGTACTTTCCACATCACGTTAGTGCCTGCTTGCTCTCCCATATTTTGTGACTAGATTTCTTGGAATAAAATCAACTATTTGGAAGAAAGAGATTAGTCAAAATCTCGTATCTATATTCAAATCTGTAACTAGCAATTTTCTTGCTTAATAATGGGCACACAAAAACTGTTATGTATACTTATCAAAATTCAAATGGTTCAAATGGCTCTGAGCACTATGGGACTTAACTTCTAAGGTCATCAGTCCCCTAGAACTTAGAACTACTTAAACCTAACTAACCTAAAGACATCACACACATCGATGCCCGAGGCAGAATTCGAAACTGCGACCGTAGTGGTCGCGCGGTTCCAGACTGTAGCGCCTAGAACCGCTCGTCCACTCCGGCTGGCATATACTTATCAAAACAGAAATCAGTATATTATTACATACATGACATAAGTCATGAGAAAGATTTATTGCAGATATTTTTACAGTTTAGTCATTCTTTATATTAAGAAGATACTGGTTGCGAAAAATGTTTTACTTTGATATTATGTACACTCGAAATGAAAGAAACAATAATCACTAAATAAGCAAAATCCCTGTATTCACTCATCACTTTACATATTGTAGTCACTTTGGCCAGTGTACTACAGATCAGCAACTCACTAGTCACTTTGAGTAGAAAGGGAAGGGGTAATCAGGGTGGTGAGCATTCGTCTCACCACACTATTTCTTTACAAGGTAAAGGTGAGAAGTCACTTTGGTTGTTGTCCTCCTCGTCTTTCTCTCCACGCAGTTCGCATTGTGCAATTATATAATTACTCCGTGTCAATGAGAAACAGACAACACAGCGTCAGCTTCTGTTTCCTTATTGTGTCAAGGGAGAACAAAATAAAATCTAAATCTACATTCTTTTTCTTATTGACTTAAATAATTGTAATACAAGCTAACAGAAAGAATTTTTCTGTTTAAAGTAAATATTTCCGTCATCAAGATTACTAAATGACAGTACTTCTCTCTCAAAATATGCAAAACTATTAATGAAATCTTAATTTCTTTTATTGCAGGGCCTGATTCACGAACTCTGCTCTTTACAAAAGTTTACTTTTATTGTAATTGGTCCATATCGATATTTACTTTGTCATATTCCGGCTAGTTAGCATTATTTTACTCTTATGATAGTTGTACAATTATTCTGTAAACCTGAATAACCTCAGCGAGCTTGTACATATCCATGGCTCAATTTCTGTATGGATTAGCTTACTACTAATTTTTTTTCTTTGTTGACAAATACTTTCCATTTTCGTTTTCTAGATTACATTTACATTTTTCAGTATTCTGCATCCCCTAATCATTTTGTTGTTGTTGTTATGGTGGTGGTCTTCAGCCCAAAGATTGGTTGATGCAGCTCTCCATGCTACTCTATCTTGTGCGAGCCTCTTCATCTCCAAATAACTACTGCAACCTACATCTTTCTGAATCTGCTTACTGTACTCACCTCTTGGTCTTCCTCTACGATTTTTACCACCCACACATCCGTTTAATACTAAATTGATGAACCCTTGATATCTCAGAATGTCTCCTATTGACAGATCCCTTTCTTTGGTCAAGTTGTGCCACAAATTCCTTGTCTCTCCAATTCTATTCAGTAACTCGTCATTAGTTATTCGATCGACCCATCTGATCTTCAGCACACTTCTGTAGTACCAAATTTCGATAGCTTCTATTCTCTTTTTATCGAAACTGTTTATCGTCCATGTTTCATTTCCATACATGGCTACGCTCCACACAAATATATTCAGAAAAGGTTTGCTAAGACTTAAGTCTATATTCGGTGTTAACAAACTTCTCTTCTTTAGAAATGCTTTTCTTGCTATTGCCAGTCTACATTTTGTATCATCTCTACTTCGGCCAGCATCAGTTATTTTTCTGCACAAATAGAGAAACTCATCTGCTACTTTAAGTGTCTCGTTTCGTAATCTGGTTTCCTTAACATCACCTGATTTAGTTCGACTAAGTTCCATTACCCTTGTTTTGCTTTTATATGCTCATATTATTGTCCACGTTTGCCAATATTTACGCTTTAGTAAACCATTTGCACTACAGCAAGTATATGCAATTTTAAAACACTTCTTAAAACACCTAAATAAATAATAGTCCTCTCCATTTTCATTGCTCCACTAATTACATCAGCCTACTGACCCCACTATACCTAATTTCTCTACTGAATAGGTCATCCTAATGACTGTATTTCCATTTTGCTTACGTCACCCTACTCACCTTTTTACACAAATCCCTGGGATGAGCATCACTTCCTCACACCACCTTCAAATAACAGCAAAACGCTGTTACGTCTCTTTATCAGGTTTATTAAAGTCCCTCATCCACTGACAATATATCAATCAATGCAAATATCACTTAATGCCAATCCCATTTCTTGAATTTTAGAAACTATACTCCCCTACTAATCATCTCTTTCATATATTACAGCCCATACAGACCCAGACTACCGTATTCTCTGCTCTCGTCTGAAGTCACAGTATTTCAACGAAATGGTCGCTGTTTCACAATTCTGTTACCGATATGTCAAAATTCGTAATAATACTTAAACTAGAAAGATTCTTGCTCATTAAGGGTTTATTTACAAATACAATGGAACATAATTCTTACTAAATAAGATGAGACAGAAGAAGGATTGAAATCTGAGTGGAAAAAAGTTCCAGAATGAAATTTTCACTCTGCAGCGGAGTGTGCGCTGTTATGAAACTCGATCAGATTAAAACTGTGTGCTGGACCGAGACTCGAACTCGAGTCCGCCTTTCGCGGGTAACTGCTCTACCTTCTGAGCTACCCAAGCGTGATTCATGACACCTTCTCACAGTTGTAATTCCGCAGTACCTCGTCTCCTATCTTCCAAACTTCACAGAAGCTCTCCTGAAGACCTTGCAGAACTAGCACTCCTGGAAGAAAGGATATTGCAAGGAAGTTTTATGCCAGCGCACACTCCGCTGCAGAGTGACAATTTCACTCTGGAATCATCCTCCAGGCTGTGGCTAGTTCATGTCTCCGCAATATTCTTTTTTCTAGGAGTGGTATTTCTGCAAGGTCTGCAGGAGAGCTTCTGTGAAGTTTGGAAGGTAGGAAACGAGGTACTCGCGGAATTGAAACTGTGAGGACGGTTCGAGAATCATACTTCGGTAGCTCAGATGGTAGAGCACTTGCTCCCAAAACGCAAACATCCCCAGTTCAAGTCTCGGTCTGGTACAATGTTCTGATCCGAAAGAAAGTTTCAAATAATATTTCATTCAGATTGCATTGCACAGCTCTCCAGACTGCGTAAAAACCAAGAAGTGCCAGACTTCGTACAGACACTAATTACCGCTACCTGCAAATTTCTTCAGATACACAATGTATCTGAGACCAGTCACTTCCTTACTTTTAGAATTTGCGTTTGGCTTAGTTATTACTCCATTTGGTTTTTCGTACACATGCATAAACTTCTCACTTTCTTTATCAAACCACCTCTCACTTTCAGTTACTGTCATGAGTAGCTTCCCTTTTTCCTTACCATTCATATCATCTTTTCCAATTTAAGCCACAGTAAGTACATCAGAGTTTGGAAAAGTTAAGTCCACTTGGTTCTGAACGGAGTCAATCTTTTCTAGGTACTTTGACAAGAAATCAGTGCCAGTTAACATATCCACTCTTAAATCTATTACAATTTAACAAAGATGATCTGCAGTTACTTCTCTTATACTTATGGGTATCAATGCATCTTGGTTTACTAGTCTAGCAATGTTTCTAGCACGAACTACTGTCCATAAACCACATTCTCTCATTACAGTTAAGTTATTGTTGTTAGGAATACAATAAAAAAAAGTTTCGTGCAATGCACTTGCTTCACAGCCACTGTCCAGAAGACACTGCCCTATTATGGCTGAAATATTTAATTCTGTAACAGGGTTGCTTATTCTACTTTGTATAGGTGTCTCATGTAATTCTCCAAGCAAATCTTTTTCAGTTTGCCGCCAGCTAAAACGCATTCTTGCAGTTGGAATTACATTTACACTTACAAGGGAACTTCATCAATTCGACCTCGTATCTTCTTGAGGAAAAAACACATGAGCTTGATATCAAGCCCAGCAATCAATTTCACGGGCAGATTCAGGCCATTGCTTAGATACTACGCTGATATGACCCTCTCTACCTACAGCTTTAAACATTCGCGCGGTCTGATTTTTTTAATACGCTCTCCGCTTCACAGTGTAATGTCCGAACGCGAAGCACTGTGCGTGGAGTTTAGTAGTAGTAGTGATGTCTGTGAACCCTCAGGTTGTCGTGCGACACCTCCAAGAGTAGTACTGAATCACGGCTAAACTGCCACGATTAAAAGTCAAAGAAATAGAAGTCTTGAAAGTCTTGACGAATCAGTAAGTATGATTTTTTGCGGTTACTGGGCGAACTTCTACACACGGTAAGAGAAAACACATGATACTTTCTCCTTGATTTTTCTCATACCTTTTAACTTCGTTGCCGATGTCATAGACTGTTTTACGGATGAAGACGTGCTAGGTGTAGAAGAATATAGTGGGTTGACGTTCAGATGTGTAGAAGATGATAATAATGGCGATAATGAAGCTGCCATTTCATCACTGAGATGGTGGAGGCTGCTTTGACGATGTAAAATCGTCCAATACCACATTGCCCGTGTTCGTAACAGAGGAATGTATGCAACGGGTCGTTGCCTTTAGGAATAACGGAAAGAAGGGAAATCTATCTTTGGAGATCACCAAGAAGAGCTTTAAATCACAAAAACAGAAAAGGGATTTGCTGGTTCGGAATGAATGCGTTGAAATCCGTGGTATGAAACGCCAGAAGTATGAAAAAGTAAATACAGTCACTTTAGATAAATTTAACAACGCGTACAGCTATAAGATCAGGATCCGCGATGTTAACGTAAAACAGTGGGACGCTCAAGCCGCGGTAGAGGTTGGCCTAAATAATCTCTGGGCATCTGATGGGTGTCTTTACCCCTTCAAGAAGAAGTATGGTAATGTGTCACGAAAGGTAAGCCATATTACAAAAAACGAAACAGCCCTAATTACTGCCTGTGAAAAATTGATCGCCGACACCAGAGCTGTTATGGATGCGATAGGTACACCGAGTGCTTACGATATGGATCAGAGTGGGGTCAATTTAAAAATGAAGTCAGGTCGAACTCTTTGCGGAAAAAGGGACAAAGGATGTCGCCACACTTGTGCAGTCCATCAATAATTCAACTCATAGTTACACAATATGCCAACAATATCTGTAATTGACATTTCCAGTCAGCTCTGTCAATTGTTTCAAAAGAGCCGACCGGATCTTTTGGGCCGCGTGTCAAACAAAATTTGTTTCACGCTAACAATGTTGTAGTTGTCGCCTGATTTTCTGGGAAACTGAACAAAGAACACTTACGAAAGTGGCGGGAATAGAGGTTTTATAGCGTCACCCGAGATGATAACAGACCGGTTTTAATAGTGGTCTCGTTTTCTGATCACAAAAGTTTGTCAATGCGTGAAGGACACGGAGTAGAAGATACCGCCGTTCCGTATTGACAATACCATCACATGGCACAAGATACCGCCAAGAGTTAGACGTATTTGGCCTCCACGTGTTCAAAGGGTTTGCCCGGAGATTAATCAACTCGATACGACTTCTGGATGTCGATGTAAACATCGATCAGCGGAAGACCAACCTGCAAATGCAGTCGCTTCTTCACTGGCAATTATGAGCACCAGTGTCTGGTGATTCTTCCAGTACGGGTGGTATCGAATTGGCTACATCAGTGACTCGCCAGAATATTGCGAATATTGCGATCATCCAGTGAAATATCGGTTTGACGCTGGTGAAGTGCTACGTTCACTATCTCAAAGTGCGTGATTTCTAATGTAGGTATGGCAAAGGTCACTTTCGTTTGAACATTTTTATATTGCGGTTCATAACTGCAATGGGAACGAATGAGACGTTCTTTCAACATGTAATGTAGCATAATTTTATTTTCAATATCATCACTACACTTTATTTTCTTTGATATGTAAAACTGACTCTATTAAAGTGGAGTACACTGCAAGAGTTACACTGTTTGGGTTGCATTTCATGCTATGATTCCCTTCTGCACTTCCTTAGCTCTTCACATCTAATATTTTGGGGGACTCGCTGCTGTCACTTCATTGCACAGTACTTCGCGCTCGGGTATTACGCAGCCATAGTGAAGCGGGCCGCGTGACAAACAGGGCACTCGAAAGTTTAAAAGCTGTACTCTGAGAGGGCCATACCTGTGTCGTATCTGCATAATGGCCCGAATTTTCGTGTGAGATCGATTGCTGGGGTTCATATCTTGCTCATGCGTTTTTGCTAAAGTTCGAGTTGATTAAGTTCCCTTGTTAGATTGACGCGTTCGTCAATAATCACTTCCTCATCTACCTTTTCTAAACTACCCAACAATTTCATTTTAAAGGATCTGACGACCTCTTCCACCTTTATTTGGCGCACGTAAGCTAAACTTCCTGAGCTACTGTGTTTCTTCGCATTACTGGCTCTGAACACTATGGGACTTAACATCTATGGTCATCAGTCCCCTAGAACTTAGAACTACTTAAACCTAACTAACCTAAGACAGCACGCAACACCCAGTCATCACGAGGCAGAGAAAATCCCTGACCCGCCGGGAATCGAACCCGGGAACCCGGGCGTGGCAAGCGAGAACGCTACCGCACGACCACGAGCTGCGGACTTCGCATTACTACTGTATAAATTATCGTCTGCTACTTTTTTTGACAAGTTATCGCAGCTTATATACAGGGTGTTACAAAAAGGTACGGCCAAAGTTTCAGGAAACGTTCCTCACACACAAATAAAGAAAAGATCTTATGTGGACATGTGTCCGGAAACGCTTAGTTTCCATGTTAGAGCTCATTTTAGTTCCGTCAGTATGTACTGTACTTCCTCGATTCACCGCCAGTTGGTCGAATTGAAGGAAGGTAATGTTGACTTCGGTGCTTGTGTTGACATGCGACTCATTGCTCTACAGTACTAGCATCAAGCACGTCAGTGCGTAGCATCAACAGGTTAGCGTTCATCACGAACGTGGTTTTGCAGTCAGTGCAATGTTTACAAATGCGGAGTTGGCAGATGCCCATTTGATGTATGGATTAGCACGGGGCAATAGCCGTGGCGCGGTACGTTTGTATCGAGACAGATTTCCAGAACGAAGATGTCCCGACAGGAAGACGTTCGAAGTAATTGGTCGGCGTCTTAGGGAGCACGGAACATTCCAGCCTATGACTCGCGACTGGGGAAGACCTAGAACGACGAGGACACCTGCAATGGACGAGGCAATTCTTCGTGCAGTTGACGATGACCCTAATGTCAGCGTCAGGGAAGTTGCTGCTGTACAAGGTAACGTTGACCACGTCACTGTATGGAGAGTGCTACGGGAGAACCAGTTGTTTCCGTACCATGTACAGCGTGTTCAGGCACTATCAGCAGCTGATTGGCCTCCACGGGTACACTTCTGCGAATGGTTCATCCAACAATGTGTCGATCCTCATTTTAGTGCAAATGTTCTCTTTACGGATGAGGCTTCATTCCAACGTGATCAAATTGTAAATTTTCACAATCAACATGTGTAGGCTGACGAGAATCCGCAAGCAATTGTGCAATCACGTCATCAACACAGATTTTCTGTGAACGTTTGGGCAGGCATTGTTGGTGATGTCGTGATTGGGCCCCATGTTCTTCCATCTACGCTCAATGGATCACGTTATCATGATTTCATACGGGATACTCTACCTGTGCTGCTAGAACATGTGCCTTTACAAGTACGACGCAACATGTGATTCATGCACGATGGAGCTCCTGCACATTTCAGTCCAAGTGTTCGTACGCTTCTCAACAACAGATTCGGTGACCGATGGATTGGTAGAGGCGGACCAATTTTATGGCCTCCACGCTCTCCTGACCTCAACCCTCTTGACTTTCATTTATGGGGGCATTTGAAAGCTCTTGTCTACGCAAACCCGGTACCAAATGTAGAGACTCTTTGTGCTCGTATTGTGGACGGCTGTGATACAATACGCCATTCTCCAAGGCTGCATCAGCGCATCAGGGATTCAATGCGACGGAGGGTGGATGCATGTATCCTCGCTAACGGAGGACATTTTGAACATTTCCTGTAACAAAGTGTTTGAAGTCACGCTGGTACGTTCTGTTGCTGTTTGTTTCCATTCCATGATTAATGTGATTTGAAGAGAAGTAATAAAATGAGCTCTAACATGGAAAGTAAGCTTTTCTGGACACATGTCCACGTAACATATTTTCTTTCTTTGTGTGTGAGGAATGTTTCCTGAAAGTTTGGCCGTATCTTTTTGTAACACCCTGTATTCTTCAACCTTACGGTTGCTACCTCTTATATCTATCAACCCCTCCGCTTCAAAACTTTACAATACTGAATGCACAGGAATCTTAACATGCTGACTGTCATCATTATCATAAATATAAGCAATTAGATTTTCTTCCTTACTACCTGTTACAAATAAATTAGTTTGCTTTTCGCTATAGTTTGGATTGTTTCCTGTTCCGGAGTAACGACAAGCGCCGCCACAAAGATGAAGAACGCAAGAGCAGAGAAGACTGTGAGACGACTTCAGCCAAATAATATGCTAACTAGGACCGCACCACGACAGGCGCAGCCTCTAGCCGAAGGGAATATAAGCGCCGCTCCTGGCAGCCTCGGCCGGACAGTAGAAGACGCGCACTAGCAGAGACACTAGTAGACCCGGACTAGAAGTGAGCACTAGAAGAGGCTTCATCCTAACTGTTTTACTGAGAATTGTGCCTTATATTAATTGCTTGTGTGGACATCGTACATAGCGAAGGACATTGATTATTTGCATATCGCCCATCGCGACAACTCGTTGTAAATAGAAAGTTAAGTATTATCAATTCAATTACTGGCACATAAACTCCATTAATGTGATTTGCTTGTATGTTGCCTAGCTACCGAGCACTCAGTTTCCTTTAGACATCCTACTCGTATAAGAGACGAGTGGGCCGGACACCACATTTTCCTTTTCATGCTTATGCCACTTTTCTAGTGTGTCCAACACACTTTCAATTACAGAATTAGTATGAAAAAATCATCGGTGTTCGTAGCTGCCACTGCATCATCATCGCTGTCAACGGCTTGTGTGTGTTGGTTTACTCTGGTCTGTTTGTCAGTTAGTGGCTGTGTTGGTTTCTCCACCTGATGAGCGCCAGTTTCCTCATACTTGGGAATTGGTTTCCCTCACGCGGCCTGTTACTTTCATTCATCGGAACGCATTTTGTTTTCCGTTCTTTCTCAACGGTACATTCTCTACACGTCCGTTTTCGTCATTATTCTGAAAACGAGGTGACTGTCTTCCTCCTCTTGCTCTACCTTGTCCACGACAGAGTTCTTATTTCGAGCTTACAAGCACCATACATTCATTCTCCACTTTGATCATTTCTCTTGTTTACATTTCCATCCGGGATCCTATTATTACTGTTCACTTGTTCTTCATCAGCTGTCACTCTCTCTACCGTTTCTAGGTATTCAATAGCCGGCTGCGGTGGTCTAGCGGTTCTAGGCGCTCAGTCCGGAAACCGCGCGACTGCTACGGTCGCAGGTTCGAATCCTGCCTCGGGCATGGATGTGTGTGATGTCCTTAGGTTAGTTAGGTTTAAGTAGTTCTAAGTTCTAGGGGACTGATGACCACAGCAGTTAAGTCCCATAGTGCTCCGAGCCATTTTTAGGTATTCAATAAATCTAGTAAAATTGTGTAAACGATCCCTTTCCGTCAAGATCAAGGCAGTTTACCCTTTAACACCTTTATAATCATTTTCGGTTTCAACTTTTCTGTCAGATGCAACAGACGCGTAACTCACTTCGTATAGAGTCCTCCAACAGATTCTCGGCTAGGGGTGTAGTTTTTACCACTCTAAAAGTCTCTTAAAATATCATCTGGTATATTGGGTGATCCATAGTCAGTCAGGAAAGCAGTCATCTACAGACGAATGACTTCTAACAAAAGACATCTTGTAATTATAGATTGTAGCGATAAGTCGTCCTTTTTAAATTTTATTGTGCAGATCTAGATTTCGGCTAGAAGTTAGCCGTTCTCAATGCACTATTATTTTCGCTCACTGCATGTAATGACTGTTGGTCGGGCTTCATCCACGGTTCATTGAATACTCAATGAACTGCGGATGAAGCCCGAATGTATGCGCTATAAGTCGGCCGCTGTGGTCGAGCAGATCTAGGCGCTTCAGTCTGGAACAGCGCTGCTGCTACGGTCGCAGGTTCGAATCCTGCCTCGGGCATGGATGTGTGTGATGTCCTTAGGCTAGTTAGGTTTAAGTAGTTCTAAGTCTACAAGACTGATGACCTCAGCTGTTATGTCCCATAGTGCTTAGAGCCATTTGAACCATTTTTTATGCGCTATAGAAATCTTTTGCAATGCCTCCCAGGACAGCACAGGATGCATTGTTCATACTTTCTGTAGATCTGTGTATGTGCATGTGTCACGGATGGCTCTCAGGACCTGGTCCTCCCGCTGGTGGACACAACTTCCAACATAGAACATATCCTCGGACATAACGCGTGGTTTGTCCACCTTTGAGCCCTATCCCAGATGTGACGTTTGGTGGATCCGCCTCTGAACATTGCTCTGGATATAATGCACGGCAGATCCACACTCTAACGCTAACTCGGATGTGGTATATTGTGGATCTGCATCCCAACATCGCTCTAGACATTGCGCATGGCGGATCCACCTTCGAACCCTACCCCGGACATGGCGTATCGCTCCTGACATAATGTACAGTGGATCCACACTAACTGGGGTCCTCTGCAGGTCTTTGGAGCCATCCAAGACACACGCACATACACATACGTACAGAAAACCGATCAAAAGCACTGCAAATGTAGAATATGTGAGTGGAGACGATTTAATGCAATTGAGCACAGCGCTGTACTATGCCGCCCGACGACAAGAATAGTGCATTTGTGCTAGGTGTTGGCAGCTGTACTACATTTGCAAGCAATTTTAGAACACGGAACGAGAAGTGATATCATTATTGCATGGGCAGAAGTAACATAAAACCGATAGAATTACGAAAAATGATGGAAAATACTTGTAAATTGAAGGAAAGTACACCGAAATGGGTGGAAATTGAGGAAGTACTTGCGTGTCTTCTGGTTAGCCCAGAATATTCTTCTACATAGGTACAAGTATGCAACAGCAAGAGGAATCCGAGAATACGTTGACAAGTAAATACCAGGAACCTGGGAGACAGTCACTTTTTAACTCTCAAGGCAGCATTCTACTCTATGTCTATTGAGGTAACAGTGATACACGCGAGTAGACTACGGTATTTGATGCTTTCCTGGAGAAGCAGAGAACTATCTGCCTCTAAAATTACATTCATGTGTGTTAAAGGATGACAGAGAGTGGATGGAGTGATCGGTTGAGATGGAGTTGTAGCAAGGTACGATTTAATGGTAGACTGCTGATGCATTCTTCAGCGAGAAGGAGATGTTGCTGCAGGTCATTTGACCACCTTTTTCCGACATTCTGTCAGGATGCAACAGTTGTGTGGCATAGCTCGCATTCGACGACTATACAACCTCGAGTTCTGTGTGTGACTTAGAGCACTCTCTGGGATCATTAACAGCAAAGCTCTCAGTCATCACAGGACTTCCATCTCGTGTGTGATGACCATCTTGTTTCGACACATTCCTCTAAACGAACGAAGATTTATGTGTGTGCTCCATTCCCCTGTCGCATCTTTGGAATAAAATCGAGAGTCCAGTTTCATAACTAAGATGATTCTAAGTTAGTGACAGGTAAGGCACTACAATCCCCGTGTATACACCTGCTTGACAGATGTCCTGTTTGCAGAGTTAGTGGCGGCATGTCGTTTAATTTCACATGCCAAACACCGGAGCTATGCGTTTATCTTTTTCCTTGTAAGAGGTATTCTTTGTTACTAACGATAATAGGACTAATACGGGCATAGTATAATTTAGAACCGTGATCGGATGTTAACAGTGGGCGCAATACATCTCTGGAAAGCAATATATTGCATTTATCACACAGGATCGATGTTTTTTCATTTTACCGTTTGTCACCATAGTTGAACGTAGAGAAACGTGTAAGAAGAACGTATGTCATGCGCTGGAAATATATTTCTTACACTGGAATATTGTATAGCATTCCACACGACTAATACATCGGAAACTGAAGCGATCTAAGATTGTAGCCTGTTCCAAGTGCAGATCCATGTAGCCTTAGGAGTGCGTGTTTTAATGTTCTCTCTTACCAGTGCCCTCTTGGTACTGATCCCAGACACTGGAACAATACTTTAGAATTGACAGCGTAGCTGGTTTACGTAAAATGCTTCGAATTCCATCCATCTGGAGCTCCATCATGCATAAAAAACATCCGTTTCGTGTTCTTCTTAACTGTCTGCTATTACATCACAAGACTTTCAAATCTACTACTATACACCTGTATGGGGTGCTAACCTCCTCAACGTGCATGCTTCTGGAGAAATCTTGTGCACTTGGATGGGTGCGGACTCAGCAAGCTCCATTCATTCACGAGGTGCAGAATGTAGTGGTCTACTCCTGGTCAGCAGATTATATGGGTAACGGTGCTGGAGGGTGGGTTGGTCAAAGTCAGTGTGAGGGCGTCTTTCAGTCTCTAATTTTATCCTAAGAATGCGAGAATGTCCTGTGACTCCCATCAGCATAGAGACAGATCATAAATTACACACTATGCTCCAGGTGTTAGAAAAAATGTATGACAGTTTTGGAAATTTGTGGTGAGGTCTTATAGGACCAAATTTCTGAGGTCGTCGGTCCATAAGCTTACACCATACTTAATCTAACTTAAACTAATTAACACTAAAGACAACATACACACCATTGCCTGAGGGAGGACTCGAACCTCTGATGAGGGGAGCTGCAAGGAGTGTGACAAGACGCCTCAGACCATGCAGCTACCCCATGTGGCAAAAGATCCACAAACTGGCTGGCACACCAGACCTCAACACTAATCCACCAGACAGATTCGTGCCTGGGACCGGCACGCCTTCCTGCCTGGAAAAGAGTGCATTCAACCACACGGCTAATCAGATGGGCTGTGAGACAGTGTACCAAGCTTGTTCCAGCAGAAGAAAGACAATGTTTCAAACAACAACACATGGAGACTATCTTGCATCTCACAGTATAGTCTGTGGGATAAGGTCATCTTCCTCCTCCTACAGTACAGGTGTTGACACTTTACACGGGTCTGTGCAAGCAATATAGATCACTGGCTGCCAGCTTCAATGGATCAATACCTTCGTATTTAACAGGATCGCCGCATGTGCTTGCTACCGGCATGCAGAAGGTATTTGTTTTCGATATAGAGGAAGAGAGACATGCCTTAAAAATCTTGTTGAGTTCTCTATTGGATGAATAGCTGAACTTTTATAGTTCGTAACTTTTCGCTGTTGGATTGTACGGACTAACGATGATAGAATGTTGGGGTGATAGACATGAATGGACCCTGAGGGATGCGGATCTGCTTCGGACTGCAGTACCTAAATGATGTTGAGTCTTCCTAATTTTCCCGATACGAAACACCACCGTAACTGTTCATACTGTCTTTATACTACGCCTTTATACTGTCTTTATACTCGTGTTGCAGGAGCGAGCTTTGTCTGGCACTGACCTTACATATTGTACACTGTTGGTGGAGCTATGACAACATGTTCCTATTTACATTGAATGGTCAAAACACGACCCTGTCACACTAACTCAGCTTACACTGATTCTAAACCGGCTGCAGAATGTGGTAGATACAGCTCTCTCAGACTTCTGCTCAATTTCGACTTAAACTGGAATGGTCACATGTGCAAAGCTGCAGGGATGGCAATTTAGGGTCTTAGAAGCGGTTGCAAGTTGCATGGGTGTTACCCAAATCCGTGTTGGAATTTTACTGTAGCAGATGAGTTCGAGAAAAGGTGACCCGTTTCGAGGTATGAGGGTGCCAGAAATATGATTCACTAGTGACTGTGATCATTAAAAGAGTTTTTTGTAGTATCCAATGCAGGTATGTGGTTGAATGGAAAAACTTGATTCCAAATCACAGACAGTATTTCTATAAGAAAGCGTAGCACTAAAGAACTGAAAAACTAGTGAACATTTTTATGACCTCAATCAGCACACCGTCTACTGTATGTGATCATTCTCAATCAATCATCATCTGTAACTAAGTGAATACATCGTAGAACCTCTGACGTGGCATCGAGACAGACTGTGTTACTAACTCTGGAGAAATATCTAGCAGCGGCGTGAGGGAGTTCCAAATACCCGACTTCTTACCACATTCATGAGCTGAATTACTTTCTAAATTCGGTGATTTTATTACGAGCTCAAACCCGTCAGCGACGTGTAACCACACTTTCGTCTGCTAATACACCTTCCAGCGATCACTGCCTGTATTCAGTGTCGCGGTATTCGTGTGCAAAAACCACTTCATTTGGAGGCCATGCCATACCTCTATTTATAAGGCTCGTATTTTTTTTAACATGGATATCCTTAGCGATACTTAGGAGCACCTGCAAAACCAAGTCCGCTTGTGTCAGCAACATAGTCGTTGTGACCGTGTTTTTAACATCTGGCGGCTTATAAGACTGTTACGTTTCTCTTTCTAAGACGATGTGGTACCACTCACAAGAAAAACTTATGAGATCTGTCCATCCATCGCTGATTTTCGCTCAGTATTGTTTCGTATCACCAGCAATCAGTTATTGAGGATGCTTTATACTTAGTAGTAGGGGATGCGTGATAGGTTAGCCTTGAGCACCAGCTTTCAAAGTGTGTGTGTTTTCCATATGTGCAAAGAAAATGATTATGTCTAGTCATAAGGAAGGTATGGATTTGATGTGGAATACTGCGATAGCTGCAAAGGGAACGAAAGATTGTTTTTCGCTTGGAAAAGTATGTCAAGTCATAAGGTACAGATTTTTCTATTTCCAGAGCCACTGCCATCAGCAGGGTGTATTTCCGATACTTCGCTCATTGTGGAATGTCATCCAATTGAGACCACGATAGTAATATTTAATTGTAAGTACAATGATAAAGTATATGTGGCCGGTTTCCTAGGACGATTCTGTCTGGGGGTGCATGACACGCGATGGCGGTGGCCTGTGGCGGGAATGACACACATTTCTGGCTAATGGCAGGAGCTGTCCGAATGGAAAGGCTTGTTGTGGTACAGCGATGTCGTTCTCTAAATGTCTGAATAGCGAACTGATACTCAGTATGTGTTGGACAGTCTTCGTGATCACGTGTGTTGCCCATGGAAATTTGAGAAGATTCAATACAGACATATGTTTGTGCTGGACCATTATTCCCTCCCATGCAAATTGTCCGGTTGACTGCTTCTGCACATTCCCACCTTCATTTGGTTGAGAGAACGTCGACTGCGGTGTGTGCATCTAGCCGGTGACAGACGGATGGAAAACATGTTTGCTGATTCTCTAGACATGAGAAGCACGTTAGGTGACTTTATTGGGATGATTTGGAATCTGTTGTATCGCCGACATCGCTATTCGCGAGTAGAAATATCAGTTTCCTCTATTTTTCCTCGAGTTTTCGCGTAACGATCATCGCAGACGGGATAAGTTGCTAGTTATTCGGAGGTTTGTAGCGCGCTGCACCTCGGCAAAGTTTTGGGTTTCCAGAAAAATAATTTCCAGTCAACATCTTCGGAATTATAGTGTGCAAGCAATCGGTAGCATACTGCTAAATGCTTGATATCGAGAAGTACAGCGAAAATAGTATGATATTCTTGCAAACCATGTGAAAGTACATGTGTTCTTGTAATACCAGATTCTGGAGATGGGTGTAGAAAGCAAGCAAGCCGGTCAGGACCACAAACAGTAACTACTTTGTGTCGAGGGAAACTGACCCAGCCTTTGTACAACAGTCTTCGCGGTATATGTACTACTGCCTGATGGGTGCTGGCTATAAGCAGGAAGTGGAAGTGGTGATTTTGTATGGCGCTGGATATGAATTGCGTGTTCACTACATGAACATGGTACATGGTGATATAAAACCGGTTGGAGATGGGTTTCATGCTGTAGTATTCAAGATTCCTTCAGTGGCAGAGCAGTGTAATTGAGGAAGAGTCTTCCCATATTTGACGACCTGTAGATCACTTTTGCAAGGTTTAATTGTCAGTGCAATATGGTGATCTGTATGAAATGGTTTTGCTGCTGAAAGTCTCGCCTGCAGAAGATAAAAGGTGGATAGTACTTCCACACCGGCAACATCAGTAATTTGGCGGGTAAATTCAGTAAGAGCCAATCAGAATGCTCCATTCATTCGCAAGATATCCTTCGTGCTGGGACATAGGAGCGTCTATGGGCTGGTTCAAACAAGACGGGGCAAGGTGTCTACGGAAAGTTCTGAGAGTAACGTGATGTTCAAGTGTTCAAAGACAAGTTGAAGCAGACCATCTATCTCTGGCTGGATTCTGTCCCTCATCCACTATTGTGGCATTAGGGTCTCTCCAGATTGACAGCTGTTGGACACCGAAACTCCAGCCATTTTTCTCGTCTGCAGAACAGTTCTTCGAATTCTCTTTGCGCAATTGTTCTGATTTTCCCATCTGCGCTTACACAGTGCTCTCTTTCCCACAACAAGAATGCTTTTATGATTGACGGTGTTTTTGCAAGCGCGCATATATATTACAAAGGCTTATAGAGGGGGGAAGTTTATCATTTCTGAGACATATGTTGAAATTAGGACGTCACGATTTCCAGGAAGCGTAGCAGGGGATGTCTCGTTAGGACCATCAGCAAGAATGCATCGGTATTATTCTGGATTATTTTCGTAAACAGGTCCTGTTAGGGCAAGAATTTCCATGCAGACAAACTGAGACATCACCAAAACTCTTACAACAACAGCGACTGTGACACTTAACGCTTTCCATGAGGGGCTGATATATGATGGACGAACTCTGCCGTTAGGAGCATCAGGGAAAATGCATTCGGTGTTTTTCTGGACTATTTTCATTAACAGCTTCAGAAATCATTGCAGAGTTCTATAGTGCAGCCGGAGGGGGACTTAGCTGTTATTTACACAGACATGACATATCAGTATAACATTGACAACCTTTTAGCTGCGCCAGCATGCTTGGGTCGCTATGCAGACATGTCTTTCTTGGCAATTAGGCCTGCGCTGGACCAGGAGGCACGCACGATGGCTGGGTAAACAAGTAGGCGCTGCCAGAGACATCTCGCACGTGGGACTGGCTGTGCCTTTGGGATGACCAGGAACAATACATCCTGAGGCATTGCAAAATATTTCTATAGCGCATCCAGAGGGTGACTTGGCTCTTAGACCTTCAATATATCACTGAAAACCTTTTGGCTGTGCTTGCGATGGTGAGTCGCTCAGTAATTAGGTCTTCAGTAGACTGCAGGCACAAAGGCTTGTGTCATTGCGCCAACAATGGTGCCTAGATGAACACAAGTTTCGACAGGAATTTCTCAGCTGTCAGTTATGAAAGGAATGCCGCCGCCTCATGCTTGCGGGACCTGATCGGACACCTGGCAGCTGACAGCCGCATCTACACTTCGCAGAGGCCGCAGTTGCACCGGGACACCTGGCAGCGTGTACGGTGGAATTCTGTGTGTTCCAGTCGACTGGGGACGACGAGCAGTGCTTGCTTCTCGATCGAAAGATTTTTAACTGTGTAATTACGTGTGGTGTGTGATTCATGACGGTATACCTTGCGCGATCGGAATAAAGAGGAGTGAGATCGATTTAATTACTTCTTACGAGACCTAAATCTTTCCGAACAACAGAGAATGATTAACAAGAGCATTCCAGGCCCCACAAACAAAATTTTATATAAATAAACAATGTACACTTTATCAGATCCTCCCTCTCCACTGCAGAGCCGCCAGTTCCCTGGTAGAAGAGGGGAGGAGGAGAGGGGGCTGGGAGAGAGGTTGGGGATCGATTTCCTGAAAAATTCCTTAAATAAATAAATAAACTATATTCCATACACTGCCTTGAATCCCCAAAATTGTTTAAATAAACAATGCTACACACATTATCTAAATTGTTTGAACAATATTCCATACACTGCAATCGAATTCCCTCTAAATGACCTATCACATGAGTCTTTTTCCCTACAATTTTCTGGAGGGGGGCTTAACCAGAGGGAGAGGGGTTAAGTAATTGATCAATTTAATTAAATGGTCAATCAAATGTATAAGAGTGATAGGGTCAATTCCAATAACTCAGACCTGTTATTGTACCTGTAGCAGTGAGAGGGAGGCGGTGGGTTGGATATTTCCAGAGGGGTGAGGGGAGAGGGAACAATAGGTTGAAGACCTGTCACTCAAAAGGAAGGATCCTTTTAGCAGATAAATAGGTTTAAGAACCTGTCAATCAAAAGGGAACAATAGGTTAATCAGCTGTCAATCAAAGGAGAACAATGTTTTTACCCCTGAGTGCACTAACAAAATGGACCTGCTCTCTCTTTGTCCCCCTTCAGATGTATTCCAATCTCTGTTTTCCACTACAGTTTTTCCCTTATACAGCTCCCTCTAGTACCACGGAAGTCATTTCCTGATGTCTTAACAGATATCCTATAATCCTGTCCCTTCTTGTCAGTTTCTTACCCATATTCCTTTCTTCTCCAATCTGCACAGAACCTCCTCATTCTGTACCTTATCATTCCACCTAATTTTCACTATTCGGCTGTAGCATCACATCTCTTATGCTTCGATTCTCTTCTGCTCTGGTTTTGTCACCGTCTGTGTTTCACTACCGCACAATGCTTTGCTACAAACGTATGTTCTCAAAAATTTCTTCCTCCTCAAGGCCTATGTTTGATACTAGTAGACTTCTCTTGTCCAGGAATGCCCTTTTTGCTAGTGCTAGTCTGCTTTTGATATCCTCCTTGCTCCATCTATCATTGGTTATTTTGCTGCATAGGAAGCACAGCTGCTTAACTTCACGTACTCTGTGACCATCAATCCTGACTTTCAGTTTCTTGCTGTTCTTATTTCTACTACTTCTCATTAGTTTCGTTTTTTTTTCGGTTTACTCTCAATCTATACTCTGCACTCATTAGATTGTTCATTCCATTCAGCAGATCAGGTAATTCTTCTTCTCTTTCACTCAAGATAGCAATGTCATCAGCGAATCATAACATTGATATCCTTTCACCTTGAATTTTAATTCCACTCCTGAATCTTTCTTTTATTACCGTCATTGCTTCTTTGTTGTACAGGCTGAACAGTAGAGCGGAAAGACTATATCACAATTTTTAATACGAGCACCTCGTTCTTGGTCGTCCAGTCTCATTAATCCTCTTGGCTCTTGTACATATTGTATATTACCCGTCTCTCCCTGTAACTTACCCCTACATTTCCCAGACTTTCGAACATCGACCACCATTCTACATTGTCGAACGCTTTTTCCAGATCGACAAATTCTATGAACGTGTCTTGATTTTTGTCTTGCTTCCATTATCAACTGCAATGTCAGAATTACCTATCTACAGCCTTTATCTTTCCTAAAGCCAAATCGATCGTCAACCAATACATCTTCAATTTTCTTTTCCATTCTTCTGTATATTACTCTTGTCCTCAACTTTGGTGCAATGGCTGTTAAGCTGATTGTGCGATAATTCTCACAATTTTCAGCTTTTGTAGTCTTCAGAATTTTGTGAATGATATTTTTCCGAAAGTCAGATGGTATGTCGCCAGACTCATACATTCTACTCACCAAGGTCAGTAGTCGTTTTGTTGTCACTTCGCCAAAGATTTTTACAAGTTGTGATGGAAGGCTGTCCTCCCTTCTGACTTATTTGATCTTAAGTCCTCTAAAGCTCTCTTGTATTCTGATTCCAAAACTAGACTCCTGTTTCTTCTTCTATCACATCAGACAAATCTTCCCCCCCCCCCCCCCCCCCCATAGAGGCCTTCAATGTACTCTTTCCACCCATCCACTCCCTCCTCTGCATTTTTAATGTCACCGAAAGTTATTTTTACTTTCCTATATGCTGAGTCAAACCTTCCGACAATCATTTCTTTTTTCGATTCCTTCACATTTTCATGCAGCCATTTCGTCGTAGCTTCCCTGCATTTCCTATTTATTTCATTCGTCAGTGACTTGTATTTCTGTATTCCTGAATTTCCCTAATATTCTTCTACTTCCTTCTCACATCGATCAACTGATGTAATTCTTCTGTTACCCATAGTTTCTTGGCAGTTACCTTCTTTTTACCTATGTTTCCTTTCCAGCTTCCATGATTGTCCTTTTTAGAGATGTCCATTGCTCTTCAACTGTAATGAGTCTTCATTCTAAGACGAATATTGATGATGTAATAGGTAATAGGCTTGAATTTAAGAGGCCCAGAGATTTCTGGAATACCTGTTTTAACATTTTCGTGATAAATGTTCGTCAAGCTAACCAACCTGCTAAGATCGATTGTTTGCTAGTATGTAAATTTCCTTTTGGCGAGGAGAGATGAGAAAAAACAGAAGTACCTCAATATAAAGACTGCCCCCCCCCTTTCGCTGTCCGCTGACGTCAATGAACATTACTCAACCAATGTCCAGTACGGATTTTTGAAAAAAACTGTATACTTTCAAAGTCTTCTTTTCTGGTTGGTCGTTGAAGGCACATTTCAGTTGCGATACGATAATTCAGTGCCGTTGTTACTCTCAATTACGATGTGAAATTCCTCCAAAATTATCATTTGTATGTCTTGTCATTTAAATTGAAATATTTAGTTGCCAAATGTCATCTCACATTTGTGTGTGTGCGTGTGTGTGTGTGTGTGTGTGTGAGAGAGAGAGAGAGAGAGAGAGAGAGAGAGAGAGAAAGAGAGAGAGAGAGAGAGAGAGAGAGAACATCTTTCTATCACTGTCACTCATTAAATGCTATCTTACAATAAATTTTCGTGAAAAAGTGAAACACTCGAGCCGTCGAGTTTTTTCGTCAGTGTTAGACATACATAAAGCTAATGTCGGTGCACGTCTTCAGTTGCCTCTGCAGGGCCAAGAGAGATGACCAGTCCAGCCGGAGGCAGAGATATGTCTACATGTCTCAGTTATCCTTATAAGACCAGCCCAGATGACAGACAGAGACACACTCTACGTTGTGTGAAAGCAAACATAAAAAATACACTACGTGTAAGTACCACTATCAAAAAAGTTATTTTTTCATCACTGTTTTTTTGTTCATGTACATTATTCATATTTTTACAATATTCATATTACATTTTTTCAGGTATTTACATCTTTAATTTCTTTACAATATAAGCCAGTCAGGTGCTTACATAACACATAAACATAATTTAAAAGTGTTAAGATTATTCACATTTTTTATTCCTGACAATTAAAACCAATCAAGTATTTACATTTTACACAATTATCATTTTAATGTGACAATGGTCCAAGTCCACTGTATTCACTTTATTGGGAAGTGTATGACATCCCCTATCCTGTACAGATATAGAGAGTTTAAGTTGTTTAGTAGTCACTATAACTTGCTTTTTCCATAGGATGACTTACTGCTCAGTGCTTTTCACATCTGAGTCCAGGATACACAGGTTGTAATCATCAATGATTAGCCTATTCGCTGATGACTGTCATAACCCTTTTGCTCTTTGCATAATGCGCCGAGACTCTGTCTCAAGATTATACATTTTTTGAGCACAGGTGCAAAAATTCTAAGGTAGATGCAACATTGAGTTCGGTCTTCATTAATCCAGATGCATTTATTCACTAGGGGAATATTGTATTTGTTATTAGCTTTGAATCTCGAAGTATCGAACATTATATGCACACAACTCCTGATATCTTCGTACGCATTTGGAGTTTTGATGTGGTAGACGAGACTGTCAGTGGCTGTGCAGCATTCTCGTACTTACATAGTTCGATGGGAATTTATTCAGTGTGCAGCCATAATCGAAATCGAAAAGTCGCCATTCAAACTGCGACTGGTTTATTGAAGAACATTTAGTCTATCCATTTCGATGGCGACTAGATTTTGTTTCAAAATAACGCTGATTTGAAAATTAGGATTTGTAATCAATGCAGTTCTTCGAGATTTTACTATCGTGGACGGTGCTATTTTTCTGGACATAGGGGTAAATCTAAATGTAAATCCTGATTACTTTTGCGGTATTCACGGCCTGTCTCAAGTACTTATCCTGTATTGAAACTGTCTGGTGTGTCCTGCACCATAAAATGTTTCATGCTCTCTGAAGGAAACCACTCCAAATTAGATATTGGAGGAAGCTGCAACATCTCCCAGCTGTATGAGCTATTTGTGTGAATATATATGATGTAACGTTTGTCGCTTTCTTAGTCATAGTCGGATATGAATCGGTTTTTGGCAACTGCATGTCCGTTAGAACAATGAACAGTTCCGCCTCGTCCAACACACTGAAGACGTTGAATATTTTTAATAAGCCTGAACTCCTTCCTACTAATTGTCCTCAAACACGTTGGCAAGGTTAACCACATCAATTTTGAAATGCAAATCAGAATATTCTCCCAGTATTTTACTCTTTAATGCGTTCCATACACTGGTATGCAGTCTCTGTTACTGTTTCGCCAGTTAAAGCAGGCGATCTTTAGTCGTAGAATAGATTCAGTGCTTACATATTCATATGGTGAAACGCCCTTTTGTTCAACTACATTCAGCTCATAACCATAGAGAAAATATGTTCTCATTACCTTGAGTTCATCGGATCTGAGGTAAGATACACACTTTTCAAGGGAATATGTCAAAAAAATTAACGACTCAGTAGATCTTAAATGTATACAGGGTGTTACAAAAAGGTACGGCCAAACTTTCAGGAAACATTCCTCACACACAAAGAAAGAATATATTTTATGTGGACATGTGTCCGGAAACGCTTACTTTCCATGATAGAGCTCATTTTATTACTTCTCTTCAAATCACATTAATCATGGAATGGAAACACACAGCAACAGAACGTACCAGAGTGACTTCAAACACTTTGTTAAAGGAAATGTTCAAAATGTCATCCGTTAGCGAGGATACATCCATCCACCCTCCGTCGCATTGAATCCCTGATGCGCTGATGCAGCCCTGGAGAATGGCTTATTGTATCACAGCCGTCCACAATATGAGCACGAAGAGTCTCTACATTTGGTACCGGGGTTGCGTAGACAAGAACTTTCAAATGCCCACATAAATGAAAGTCAAGAGGGTTGAGGTCAGGAGATCGTGGAGGCCATGGAATTGATCCGCCTCTACTAATCCATCGGTCACCGAATCTGTTGTTGAGAAGCGTACGAACACTTCGACTGAAATGCGCAGGAGCTCCATCGTGCATGAACCACATGTTGTGTCGTACTTGTAAAGGCACATGTTCTAGCAGCACAGGTAAAGTATCCCGTATGAAATCATGATAACGTGCTCCATTGAGCGTACGTGGAAGAACGAAACTAAAATGAGCTCTAACATGGAAATTAAGCGTTTCCGGACACATTTCCACATAACATCTTTTCTTTATTTGTGTGTGAGGAACGTTTCCTGAAAGTTTGGCCATACCTTTTTGTAACACCCTGCATAGCAGTGGTTTTCTTCGTGTATTTCTGGAATAGTCTTTGTGAATGATTTGTACTTTTCCATGTTTGAGGATAAACGTTACCTGGGCGTCATACAACTTCTTGATCGCCGTCTGCTGTCTTTTGGTGACTTATTTTCTTAATGAAGAACACTCTTCGCAGTTGCTCAGAGTATAGAATGCGAAGGACACAGCATAGCTGTTCCTATAGTACACACTGCCGTCGGGATGCTCCGCGCTTCTGTACGCACCTGTGCCACGACAATGATCTACTAATTTCACACAATCTTCCTCAGAGGGTTCCTCGCATGTCTTACAGACTTTTGCTGAGCAAAATGCAGTTTCTTCCTCAGGGATATCATCATATAATTTTGTACCAAAAAGGCATTCACAATGTCAGAGATAGCATAAACCTGTTGAGTAAACCAATCGATTCAATGGCCCCAACCGAGTGAAGTGGCGCAGTGGTTAGACACTGGACTCGCATTCGGGAGGACGACGGTTCAATCCCGCGTCCGGCCATCCTGATTTAGGTTTTCCGTGATTTCCCTAAATCATTCCAGGCAAATGCCGGGATGGTTCCACTGAAAAGGCACGGCCGACTTCCTTCCCTAATCCGGTGAGACCAATGACCACGCTGTCTGGTCTCCTTCCCCAAACAACCAACCAACCAACCAACCAATCAATCGCTCCCTTTACACAACTTAAAATGATACAGTTGCCAACACTACAGTCAGCTGTAATTTTATTATCTTCTGTAAGCAATTTCTTCGCGTGTGGCTGGTTAATACTAGAGCTGATGCGGATACCAGTTATTTTCACGTGGGCCTTTCTGACCGATGTCTCTGGAGAGAATTCAGCCACTATATATTTAGAGGGCCTGATGCTGGCGAAGTGTGTCATCGAACTGGTTGCAAATAAACTGATAATGAAAATTGCAGCTGACGGTAATATTGAAAATTGTAATATCCCTGTGGGCTTTTGACCTCTCTTCCTACTTAGCAAGAATGGATATGTTATAATTTAAAATGGGAATAGTCCTGGTTGTAGCTGCAGTGTACGTAGTAAGTTATACTGAATGGTTTATGCACACACACTTGATCAGAATACGAACCTGAGGTAACTACTATAAGAAAGTAGGCTTCCGCGGCCGGTATCACAGTGATTAAAATTCTTCTGGGTATTATGCCGCGTCACTATTAAAAACTAACAACAATAATAAAATAGAATCGACGTTTCGGCTGAACTGGAACGGCCTTCCTCAGGACACGACTGGTTTTGCATGGGGATAGGTTCTATTCATTACAGACTATCGATGTCTGACGTCTCTGTTGTAAACTTTTAATTGGCCCTCTACTAGGATTGGTTAGTCATGACGTAAGGGAAGATGGAAGGAAAGAGGCTATTCGTGGATGTTCGTCAACGATTGGTAGCTGTCCGCCAATCAGCGTTCGGCCTCAGGTCAGCAAGTTTTCCTCCTGGTGTGTGCGGAAGTGGACTGACAGTTGCTCTACAGCTGTTTGTGCAGAAACGTCCGTGTCCCGTTGTAGCTTCTGCCCCGCGACCGCTCGCGGCCCGTTGGACTGGGATGGCCGGTAGCCAGGACGCCGGCAGTTTGTACCCATCTTCTCTGTTGATGTCGTCAGGCTGCTTAATAATTTCGATCGCCTCCGGTATTTTGCGCTCTCGCATCCACGATTCTTTCGCCAGTACTCAGGCTTCCTGGAACCTGATAGGTTGTCCACAGTCACGGTGGTGTACCGCTATCGCCGATTTATTATGTTATGGGAGATAATGAGTCTAGCAAAAAACATACACTTCCTTAATAGACATATGATAAGTGACGTCTTGCTTGTTTAGTGTGGCTGCATCCATTGCATTCCACAACCCTGTGTTCCACCATGTCTTTTTAAAAGTGCACAATTATGTAACACATATAGAATTCTTTCGTATGCAATCGCATGAAAATTATTTCACAAAGCAAGTACGGAACAAACATCTGGAAACAATGAAAATAAACAGAATCCAATAAACTTTTCTGTTTATTTTTATTCAATTTTTTTTTCGTCCACCTGTAGACGTTGTTATTTCACATGTGTCTTACCTAGAGCTTTAATGAACTTCCAGAGTTCTCTAATTCCATTACTATAGGCCCCCATTACTTTCTTCAGTCCGTATGTTCAAAATATTTCTTGATAAGTTCACTTTCCCGACTGTCTTCACTGATCAGAGGTTCTTTTGAACATCTGTGAATTAGGATCTCCGTTCTTGTTTTTCTCTTTTTGACCAGAAAATGAGTAAAAATTTGCTTGGTTGGTCTTTTCTGCCACATTCTTATGTCGTGGCCTTTGGAATGAAATGAAATCGAATATCCTTGCCCCGATGCTATCTGTAAGTTTCATTGACACGCTAGTGCAGTATGTTGTTATGCCGCCGTTTGTACTCATCTTGCTCGCCCAATGAGCATAATTTCTTTAAATAATTTTTTCTCCTTGATTTCTAACTTCTTGTTCTAACTCCTCCTACTCATCGTGACAGATTTGGCTTCATACAAGTACTTTAGTTCATTGACTGTACGATAGTGTTTGTGCTTGGCGTTGAACGACACAGATCGTTTGTCGTAAGGGCTGGTAGTCAGCATCATCTTGTCAGGAATGTGTTTAAGTGTACTCTATTCACGAACAGTACAGAGGAAACATGAACATTTAAATCCTTCTCCGCGATCTCTGATTTGTCCAATTTATTTGTGAGTTTGTGGCAGTACAAGCTCTTGACACATGAAGATAAAATTTGTCTAATTTTAGTGCAAATGAATTCGCAGTAATCGAAATGTCGGTGTTGTAATGTTCTGCTTTCTACCTCGCTTGCTAATTCGCACTATTGTTTTCCCCATTACGTCACAATACAAAACGAGACGCCCCTCTTTGAACTTTTTCTACATCATATATCAGTGTGACCTTTTACGAATTCCATCCAGCACAGTAATACCGTAGAAAAAAAACATACAAATCTGCTGTAAGCAGTCCCCTTAGTAGATGTGTTTAACATTCTAAGCCTTTTCGAATATAACTTCGTCTTTGATTCTTCTTCTCTGTT